>NC_140251.1:14497279-14504779 GCF_949987555.1 Borostomias antarcticus
ACGTCCCTTTGGATATGTTTTCGGAAGAGATAAAGTTTTATGAGCTGGGGGTGGACGCGATGGAGAAATTCCGCGAGGATGAAGGCTTCATCAGGGAGGAAGAACGCCCTTTGCCGGAAAAGGAGTTTCAGCGACAAATTTGGCTGCTTTTTGAGCACCCAGAGAGCTCTGGTCCGGCTAGAGGTATTGCCATAGTGTCTGTGATGGTCATTCTGATTTCCATAGTCATATTTTGTTTGGAGACTTTGCCAGAACTGAAAGAGGACCCAAGAGGTCGGATAAAGACTATAGGGAACACTACTTTTTACTACAAACCAAATATCTTGACCGATCCCTTCTTCATCATTGAGACGCTCTGCATTATCTGGTTCTCCTTTGAGTTAATAGTGCGCTTTTTTGCGTGTCCCAGTAAGCCGGCCTTCTTCAAGAACATGATGAACACTATCGACATAGTAGCCATCATCCCCTACTTCATCACACTGGGCACGGAGCTGGCGGAAGACCCAGAAAAAGCGGAGGAGGGGGTGGGGGAACAGGCAACATCTCTGGCCATCCTCAGGGTGATTCGTCTGGTCAGGGTGTTCAGAATCTTTAAGCTGTCACGACACTCAAAAGGATTGCAGATTTTGGGCCAGACCCTCAAGGCCAGTATGAGAGAGCTGGGATTGTTGATCTTCTTTTTGTTCATCGGAGTCATCTTGTTCTCCAGTGCTGTATACTTTGCTGAGGCCGAGGAAAAAGAGTCACACTTTGGCAGCATCCCGGACGCTTTCTGGTGGGCCGTGGTGTCAATGACAACCGTGGGCTATGGGGATATGGTACCAGTTACTATAGGGGGCAAGATTGTTGGCTCTCTGTGCGCCATCGCTGGAGTGTTGACAATTGCGCTCCCAGTGCCTGTCATTGTGTCCAACTTCAACTACTTCTACCATAGGGAGACCGAGGGAGAGGAGCAGGCCCAACTCCTAAATGTTAGCAGTCCAAACATAGCATCTGAAACCAACTCTAGTCGCCGTAGTTCATCAACAGTCAGCAAGTCAGAATACATGGAGATCGATGGAGACATAAATAATAGCATCGACAATTTTAGGGAGGCGAACCTCAGAACTGGCAATTGCACTATAGCCAACCAAAACTGTGTCAATAAAAGCAAGCTACTTACAGATGTGTAGAACAGAATTAGGATTTGTGGGACCTACAGTATGATGCTGTCACACGTGGAGCAGACCATCAATTTTGAATGCTTCATGTACCTCCCCAAAGCGCTCTAGCAGTAGGCCTACTACAACCACGCTCAGCAACGGAAAGGAAACAGAAAAAAAGAAAAACAAACCTTCAGAGTATATGAGAGTATATGAAAGGTAGATAGAGTAATTAATTCTTTAAAATGATCCTTCAAATATACACATTGAAAAAAAAAACGATTTAACACGCCCATGCGCGCCCTGGACGACACAAGGACCGTCTCACCTGACGACTGCGTGATAACTAAAACGTTATGCATGGATTACAGATAACATTTCAGCAAGTTGCACAATGCATCAAGAAAAAATGCATCAGTATACTCTGCAGAGAAACGCAAGCATCTGCAGATCAGTGGTCGACACCTGGAGGTTACGCGACCCCCTCGACCTAGGATCTACTATCCAGCAAAGCACCTTAACGGAAAAAAGACTGAACTCCTGGTTGGATGTTAAAAGAGTCTTCTCGCCTCACGAACACCCGCAATGCTGCTATTTTCAAGCAGATGCTGAAATTATGATATCACCAAGTGATTCAATGCCATGCCCTTTAGATGCAAGACAGCACAACGACTAAAAAAAGCTTCACATGAGCATGTTTAGAGCCTCCCCGTTTTGATATTGGCATGCGTGAGACATTACATCATATAAAGGAAAATATGTTATTTTGGATCCCAGCCTCCATTCCCTCCTTCTCATTCGTTTTCACAGAGAGTGCACTGGTTATATTTAATTTGAAATGCTAATTATTTAGAAGTATCTAGGGACTGAATGTTACATCTTAAGGGAACAGTAAATAAATGAGATCATAGCATGATAAAGTAACCTGCATTATGGCCTATCGACTAAGGTACTATGTATCCTAGTATATTTAATGCATGACATCAGTATACAGCTTGTTGCAATTCAGGCACTTTTGAGTGTCCTATTGTCAGGGAAACAAGGGAGCTAAAATCCTGGACGTTTCTGAAATGTGATAAAATATATCCAAACCCAACTCGGGGATGCAGACTTTCTAATTTAAAAGGTAGTCAAAGAAGCCGAAGAAATATTATCAAAATGCATATACTCATAATAAGCACCAGTTACAGTATTACTTCAATAGTGCAATGCATGGACCTTCTTTGAACAAGAAAAGTTAACATATAATGAGTCATGCTTCCATTTCACCACTAAATTTAGGACATGTTGGTTTCCAAACAATTGAAAAAAAACAAATATACTGTAAATGCTGTTAGATATTGCAAATAATTAATTTGACATTAGTTGCTAGTGCCTTTACCCCTCTCACCAACAGGATCAATGAAAGTGCCTCTGTGTACAACAGAATTCATGAAGTTGAACAGATCTGGTGTAGTTCCTGTTTCGTAGCCTACTGCTATGCTGTTATTGTTGTTGACGAGGATGCTGATTATTGTAATGATTATGATGATTATTGATACAGTGAAGGAATGTTTGGTACAAAACCTGGTACATACCGTGGACCACACCAACACAAGCCATGTTATGCACCTATGCCCTTCTGGAACACCATAGAGTACTTTGCCTCTCCATCAGTCCAAATCAAAAGGGAATATCAGTTGCTTTGAGCTTGCTTAGCTTTTTATATTGATTTGTGTGCCAGAAGTCTTTTAAATGTCTACCTCAGTGAGGTCATTGCAAAACTAACTGCAGAGCTGCAAGCTACTTCAATGCAGAGCTCCTTCATTATGCAAAATGGCCTTTTAAGTGTAATCTGTGGTCATCCTATGTTGAACTCTAGATAGCCCTAAATCATACAGTAGCCTTTACTGAAGCACTTAGGACAAATAGTGTACCAACCACCCTAATCCCTAAACCTTGTCCTATAAAGCTACGCACAATCAAAAACCATGCATTAGTTAAGCATAATATATAAAATAAAATACATATTATGTAGAGATAGACTGACTAACTCTCCAAAGGTTTTGACTGTTGAATATGGCAGTTTTGGGGTTATTGCTGCATAATGATGTATGCCATATAAACACCCTGCCTGAAACATGTATTGCTGATAGATTTATCTGTGAAAGAGGGACACCGGAATAGCCAGAGAGTTAAGTTATGCTTCCCAGTGGTCACGTTGTTTCATATTGAGGTATTGGGCATTATGAAGGTTACGTCCTACAGTTGTTGTTGTTTTTTTTTTTTACACTTTCCATTGTCTCATTACAGCCAAAGGCTTCAGCTCTCTACAGTGCTTATTAATACATTTTAAAAATGGAAATATTGTTCAGCAACATATTGGCTGAAGAAGTGCAAATGACAAGCTCCCAGGGCCAAAACATGCTACTGTATCACACAAAACGTTGTTTTTTACATGTAAGCTGAGGAGTTATCCCAACACAGTAATTGGGCCACACATTAACAGTGCTTCTAACTACATGCTCCATGAGATGAACACAATGATCTCTTTGACAATGTATGTCATTTGGATAGAAAGTACTGTACACTTTTTCCATTGTTTTTTATGAGCACTGCTTATGTATACTCTTCAAATACAGAGTGAATTGAATGTCTCAGTTAACTTTTGGTTTCAGTGCAATGGCTAATCTAAGTGGACCATTAGAAAACCACCATCGAGTTATTATATCCAACAGACAAGACTTGGATTAACAAATGTGGAGAAGCTATGTGCACAGTTCAGTATGAGGCCTTTACGATTCTATGAATCTAGTTGCTAGTTTATTTGTTGCCAGTTGGTTAGATAGGCTATGTTCTCTTGTTTATTTGGTAATGATCCTTGTACTGTATGGTCAGAGACTTACAACGGTGTCTACATCGGGTCAGGTGCCTGTTTCATAGCCTACCTACTGTAGATGCCAGTGACATATGAGTGCAAAAAAAAGTGAATGTGTCTCTGTCAGGGATATTCAGTAACAGTATCTAAGTAAGCATGTCATCAAATCTAAGAGCGGACACAGATAACTATCCAATGCCACCCATACAGAATGATCATGTAGAAAGATTCAAGTGAAGCGTAGTGCAGACCTATCTCTTCCACGTAGTGAGCTGGTCACCAGGTAAGCAGAGGGGCTGCTTTTGCCATGTGTTTCTGGGCAAGGTTTAGATGAGTCACCGTCTGTCTCGCCAAAACGTCCTACCCCACCATCTACCCATGAAGGAACAGCTGACAGTGAGATTCAAGAGTACATACTGCATCAAACCTCTCATGTCACCAGTGTAGGCGAAGCTCTAGAGGGGCTATCTGTGGTGCTATGCATTCAAATATCCTACAGAACAGTGCATTCTTAAAGCAATATAATTACAGGTATCTGTTTCATAGACACTTTTGTAGAATAGGAAATGAATCTATTTGAAAAGGCGCCGAAACAGATACATACAGATACAACAGGGCTGTGTGTGGTCTGACCTCCGACCTTTTATTATTTGATTTTGTTGAGGTCTGTGGGGTCGGTAGGTAGGTGGGAGGTACAGTCACATCTGTCCTTACATTAGGCTGAGAAAACCTACGAGGAGGCCAAATATAGGTCCTTTATAGCGGCAGCCCCCATCAACCTCATACAGTGGGATCACCCAGTTGTTTTCTAGTCAGGAAGCAACATTGATGAAGAAGCAAAGCAGCCAATAGCACAGTCCCAAAGGAAGAGCCGGTAATGCACTGAGAGAATGCAAGCATCAGCCCACTGGCTTGATAGGCTGGGAGTAGTGTGGTGTGAACGAGAGTCAGAGAAGGTGCCTATATTGTTTTGATACATTTTTGTGTTCCTTTGATGTTTTCAGATTACTATAAACGAAAACATGACTGAGAAGGTCTTACAAATCATTAAATGACAACATTAACTCAACTAAAATATATGAAAACTATTCTATTTAAAAGTAGTAAAAACATAATGCCATTTTAGCTACAGTCAAATAGAGTATAACAACTACTATCTATCTATATATTGTCAAACCAATGATGAATATTAATGTTTTCATTGTGTGTCTTATTTTGTTTTACTGTACAATGACTGATTGTTTTTAGGAAGAACATGCCATATATGGAAATATCAAAGATCCAATGTGTTCCTTTGGTAAGCCATGATGATTAAACTAAATTACTTATCGATTACTGTATGTTGAATGACATGGATGACAACTGTAGTAGCATCAAGATGTATGGTTTGTCTTTTTTATTTCAAGGGACACCAAAATTAATTCCAAACGAACACCATTAAGAGAGATTCTGAAATTCCATTACTCGTCACTAAACCTACTGCTAATGTATAGATACCTATCTCTACAGCAACCTGCTGATCGCTACACTGCATGATCAATGGAAGACTGCATGAGCTTAGCCTTTCAAAACTGTGGATCAACTATATTATGGTTGCATCATTTCAAAACCCTTGCTTTCATCTGCACCAAAGGCTTCTAATATCACACACACACACACACACACACACACACACACACACACACACACACACACACACACACACACACACACACACACACACACACACACACACACACACACACAGATACATGCACACTCCTTCATTCAGTATTCTTTCCTGAACATTCTTGTTTGCTGAAGATCTTGAAACATTTGCAACTCAATTTGTGCTTGCTTTAGCGGCACTATCCTGAATCATATGTTCTGATAACATAACGTCACTAGCTACAAATGTCACCTCACTCAGAATGGTGAGGAAAGGTGACTAAAAAATGACAAGGTTTTGCTGATGACAGCAATGTACTGTATTGAAAGACGTGATTGCTATGAGTTGGTATTCCCATCAAGCATGCACATAAGAATGTGACCAAATGCACTATTAATGGAAGCCTGTTGAGAGCAGTGCAGAGACACATGGAACTGGGAGTCCTGCTCTTTAATCAATCCATTTGCCTTCCAAACATTGCAAATGTTATGTTCTTTTGTTGACATTTTCATATTGTGTTTACCAGGATTATGCTATGATGTGTTCAGTTTGTCAGTAATGACAAAGGCATGGTCTGTGATCTATGCAAGGGTATTTATTTTCTTAAATCACTTATGATTTAATCTTACATTAACTCCAATAAATTTTTAAGGATCTGTTTGTGTACTTTCATTTGTAATTTGAGCGGTTTTGGTACCGTTAGCTGTTGTCTGTACACCTGTCAACATAGTAAGGTAAAATTGGGTCTACATAGAATCAGTTTATCTACATGTAATTGCTAATATTTGAAGGGCCATATGATGCTAGTCTTTTCCATATTGCCATATCTAGTGCTCCGACTGTTTTATACAATATCTTACACAAGGCCATATTCTAGTTCAGACGTATCCACAATGGCCATTCCTATTCATCATACTGTTAGTTGTCGAATTATGAAGCCCAAGCTTAAGAAGTCATGGAGCAGCAGGGATCAAGCCCGCTGGTTTTAAAGCTATGCTATCACACCTTTGGGTAAAGCCTCAGAGCCCATTAGTGATGTTTCATAGAGCGAGGGTGTACACCGCACTAATCTCCTCCAATGGGAAGGACACTCACCCTCCACATACTTTAGGTGACACTGCTCTCCTCTGAGGACCCAAGGGTAGCAATCCTGCTTTTGAAAACGTTTGGTATTTATGCAAGGGTCTGTCTCTGAAACCGCACAATGAAAACCCCTCAAAGTCAAACTTCCAATCTACTTTAGACTCCCAGAAATCTATGAGTGAGATTCAGTGATGCTGGTCACGTGGCTGCAGTTTAAGGGACACCATAATGATTCCTTCCCTCGCTGTCCTCTAATGCTGCAAAAACCTTATCTCTCTGGGCTGTAGAGGACACTGGGCAGCAGAGCCTACATGCTGGATGCTGTAACTCAGCTGTCTATCTGTCTCTATCTTTCTCTCCCTCCATCTCTTTGACCTGTCTCTACCCGTCTCTTCCTCTCTCTCTCTGTCTCTCTCTCTCTCTCTCTCTGTCTCTCTGTCTCTCTCTCTCTCTCTCTGTCTCTCTCTCTCTCTCTCTCTCTCTTCCCCTCTCTCTCTCTCTCTCTCTCTCTCTCTCTCTCTTCCCCCCTCTCTCTCTGTCTGCTGGCCTGGCCGTCTCTTCCTCTCTCTCTCTCTCTCTCTCTGTCTCTCTCTCTCCCTCCCTCTCTCTCTCTCTCTCTCTCTCTCTCTCTGTCTGCTGGCCTGGCTGTCTCTTCCTCTTTCTCTCTCTCTCTCTCTCTCTCTCTCTCTCTGTCTCTCTCACTCTCTCTCTCTCTCTCTCTCTGTCTCTCTCACTCTCTCTCTCTCTCTCTCTCTCTCTTCCCCCATCTC
>NC_140251.1:14509779-14582279 GCF_949987555.1 Borostomias antarcticus
TGGTAATGAGCATGAATATGCAGATTCAGCAAAGCAAGCAAATCAATAATAAAATCAATCATTTTCACCAACCCCTCGTCACAGAGCACTTAACAGTCCCGCATCTGCTATGAAAGTAAAAATATTCTCAGCCAAAAGTTAACCAAACCAAAGAAATGTGACTGACTAATGCACTGGATGAGGAGACGTTTAAAAAAATATATATATAAAAAAAATATTATGGGAATTGTTGGCTCACTGAAGTTAACCAAAGGAGAGAATGTCTGTACAATTATTCTGCAGCAAAGTTTAGAATTTATCTCTTGGTCAAAAACATTCGTTTTTCGTGCCACCTGATTGATTGATTGATTGATTATACTTTATAAAGGTAGGAAGAAAGTCTTTGACTGAAAACTGAGCAATAAATTCTGATCATTGCTTGTCTTATTGCCTCCAGCACCTTATTTATATTCGTGTGTGCAGTAGACTACTGAATCAATCAATACATGAAACAATGACATCATACATTACATCATAAACTGATGTGATGTCATAATGGGGATGATGCGGAGGACCCCCTGCTGAGGCCCACTGGTAACCTGTTTCCACGGCACCCATCCCTGCTACAGTACAAAACTATTTATATCCTTAAACATATCAAGCATACATTGTGCAAGATCACTCTAGCAGTAGGTGTGTGTTTGATGATTGATTGAGTGTGTGTGTGTGTGTGTGTGTGTGTGTGTGTGTGTGGGAACACTACCAGCACAGCCTCCCTCTGTGTTGCTGCTGACTCATTGTCACGGCCCCAGAATGTGCTGTCTGCATTATTCACACACTCACTCACACACACACACACACACACACACACACACACACACACACACACACACACACACACACACTCACCTTACTCTGTTACTGCCTCCTCAGCACCTGGCCTGGCTACCGGGCTCAGAGGGCAGCTCCAACCCCACGTCCAGGCCTGGACACCCTATCTCCAGAGGCCAGACTGTGTGTGTGTGTGTGTGTGTGTGTGTGTGTGTGTGTGTGTGTAAACCACACTTGGATGACCTCCGGCCAGAGGTAACATTTGGACAAGGATGGATTCATACTGCGCAATTATGGCACTATAGGAACTCTCCCTAAATCAATTAGACAGAGAGATGGAACAGAACATGGGAATATAACATCATAATTCAGGTACAGTACATACATTCACATTCAAGCTGAGTTATTCAGGAATAGTCAATTCAGGAAATCCACGCCAACACTTTAAAAGAGCAGATGTGAAGTTGCGATCCTGTCATCGGAGCAAAAGATTGACAGTGGTGATGTCACAGCATGAGTCTCCCCCCCCGGCTCCTCCCACAGGTCCTAGAGGACACCCTCCTGCCGCAGGTATAAACTACTGCATTGGAACAAGGTGCAGAGCTGAAGGTTGAGGGTGCATACCTGCCTACTCCACACACACACACACACACACACACACACACACACACACACACACACACACTTTTCTGACATGCAACTGTACAGTATCACTCACACAGTCACATGGCATGATATTAGCGTGCAAAAGGAAATAAAAGCCCTTTTTGATGATGCGGTGGTCTTTCCTTCTCAATAGCTGTATTTCAGATAGTCAAGTTATCTTCAACTTCACTTGGTTTCAAAGGGAGAACATATCAAAGATATTTGCAGTAAAATTGAGATCAATAACAGCACTTATAAACCTAGACCTTGCACTATCACCTTGTGTTTTTTTTCTACAGGGTTGGACTGCAGAGCTTCATCACTGACTATAAAGCAACTATGCCACCTACTGGATCAAATCAAGATTATAGTATTCAAGGACACAAAAAGCTTCAATTGTAGTCTAATCTCTTTTAGATACTGCCATTATTGACTTAAAATGACATTCAAACAATCAAAAAGTGAAGTCTTGACAAAGGCCATGAAATTTACAATAAGAAAAAATTGACCATTCTTCCAGTGTGGATACTTTTTGGTTTTTTCATCTTGATGTTCAGCTCCTGTCCAATGGTTTTGAATGTCTACTCTTTGACCACAAGGCATCCATCCTGACATCCTGTCATCTCCAATAGTGGGAAACAGACCCATTGGAACCCAACAGCAAAGTAAACACAAAGAAAATAATAACCAGACACCCACTGAGTTTTTCTTTGTTCTGTTTTATTGAAGGTTTGTTTTTCCAGACCTGTAGAGGATAGTTCCAATTCCTTTAAGCTCCTCAGTTTGTTTTCTCAGCATCATGTTAAAACCCACTGAACGACATGTGTTGGTATTCCTGAATGAGTTCATTTATCTAATGAATACTGTTTCTTATGGGGACAGCAGGAGAGAGAGACAGAGAGAGAGAGAACACAGATCATCGTTAAGACTATAAAAGAACAGAGGCCGTGGTAGGAGAGGTCGTTCTCGTGGACCGAAAGGCAGAGAGCTCTTGAATTGCTAGTACAGTACAGTGTTGTCTTGCTAGTACAGTACAGTGTTGTCTCACAGCACCTTCCTTTGTGACACACTCGCACAATCATTATTTTACCGTTTTCTAGTCGAGGTGCATAATCCTCTAGGAATCACATGACACTTCCTCAACCTCCTCCTCTCATCAATCATAATAAGGCCTCATTTAAGCCCCTGAGGGTCGAACCAGGGGAACATACAACAACAGTAACGCCATTGCTACCCATATTAGTATTAGCTCCAGCATATCTCTATCCTCACCCCTTGTCATTTCTCTGTAGTCTCACCGTGGCTCTCCTGGTTTGGGGCTAGCTACCGCCGGTGCCACACAGTGGCACTGTGAGTATCACACTACAGCCCCTTTGCCCCCAGGAGCCCCCCCCCCCCCCCCCCCCAACCCATCTCTAAGCTAGCTAGCCTCTGGGCTCAAGCCCTGGCTCCCCACAATTAGGCAGTGCTCCATCCTCTGATACAGAGGTTTCAAAAGAATCTTCCCTTCACAGGATGGGCCATGCCGAGCCCTCTGGGAAAGGGAACGTGGGCCTAACAGGGAGCCCATGCATAGCCTGTGCCTGTCCCCCCCCCGTCCCCCCGTCCCCCCCCGTCCACCACATCTCGTGTAGGTAGCTACAGTTTGCTACAGCTTGCTCCTGTCACTGGAACCAATGATACAGTCCCAACTTTCCGTCTCTCTTAGCTCCTTCCCCCTTGCCTCTCCTTAATAACGGGGGTGGGGGGGGATGGGGGGGGGCTTTGCTGTGCATCGAGCGAGGGGTTTAACCGTTTCACACTCTCCTGTCCTAGCGGGGGGAGGAAAAGGGTCTTTGGGCAAAGCTTAACGAGCAGATTCACTTCAGAGCAATCGTCATGACTTTCACACACTTTTCATGCTTAATTGTTATTCAAAAATACTCATGTTGGCCGAACGTTGCATTGGAGCTCACCCTCCCGTGCGTGGCCACTTTAGCACTGACTGCTCCTGCTCTGTGCTCCTCTGGATCGTAGAGGACTGCTCCTGCTCTGTGCTCCTCTGGATCGTAGAGGACTGCTCCTGCTCTGTGCTCCTCTGGATCGTTCAGGACTGACTGCTCCTGCTCTGTGCTCCTCTGGATCGTAGAGGACTGCTCCTGCTCTGTGCTCCTCTGGATCGTAGAGGACTGCTCCTGCTCTGTGCTCCTCTGGAGCGTAGAGGACTGACTGCTCCTGCTCTGTGTGCTCCTCTGGATCGTAGAGGACTGCTCCTGCTCTGTGTGCTCCTCTGGATCGTAGAGGACTGACTGCTCCTGCTCTGTGCTCCTCTGGATCGTAGAGGACTGCTCCTGCTCTGTGCTCCTCTGGATCGTAGAGGCCTGCTCCTGCTCTGTGCTCCTCTGGAGCGTAGAGGACTGCTCCTGCTCTGTGTGCTCCTCTGGATCGTAGAGGACTGCTCCTGCTCTGACCCCGGGTGATGCTCACAGCGACCTGCCTCGTCTGTCTGATCCCAAACAACTCAAACCTACTGCTGGAGCTCAGTGGGCTCTTTAGGAGGGATGTTGGTAGCAGACAAAGGGTACCGGTAACTCATGTGCCACAAACAAACAAACAAACAAACAAGCCAACCAACAAGTTGGCTTCCAGAAGGTAAACAAAGGAAGGAAGGAAGGAAGGAAGGAGGGAGGGAGGGAGGGAGGGAGGGAGGGGAAAAAAGAAGAAAAGCTTGTGGTTATTCTTGTTAATAATTTCCTCATCTGCAGATGGGTGTGTATTGCGTTGGGTGGGGGGCGGGGGGTGGGATGGGGGGGGGGTCTGCTGTAGTTCTGTCTCTAGTGGCGGTCCATGGCAGCGCTCTGTAGCAGCTCTGTGGGGGGCTGGCCCGGGGGTCTGAAGGCTGTCTGGAAGCCCGGCGGGGGGAGGGAGTGGAACTGACTGGCGGGGTTGGCCGTGGGCGGGGCCAGGTAGGGGGCCCAGCCGCCTCTGTGGTGGAGGGGGAGGTGGGCCTCCAGGAGGCCGCTGTGGAGGGAGGGGTGTTGCTGCTGTTGGGGGGGGTTGCTGGGCACGCCGGAGGCGGAGCCGGGGGGGACGTCCATCTCTGTAAGCGCCTGCAGGGACTTGAGCCAATGGGGCGGGTTGTCATCCTGGAGACAGTCTAAACTGTTACCGGCCGCGGCTGGCATCCCTGGGGGAGGAGGAGGAGGAGAGAGACCGACAGAGAGAGAGAGAGAGAGTGAGAGAGAGAGAGAGAGAGAGAGAGAGAGAGAGAGAGAGAGAGACCGACAGAGAGAGAGAGCGAGAGAGAAGGGAGAGGTGAGTAACACTATTCTAATGCATATCATCACATTTCAAAGCCTGTCGTCTGCACTATCATCAAACATACCAACATCACAACTCGACGCCAACACTTCTATGTCATTCGATAACAGCGGTTTCTGATAATGTACTTTCTTGGACTGAGGCAAAAATATTTGGTTGAGTTACATTTAGGGTTTCATTTCAAGGAATTTCATTAATCGATAACTGTTGACCTTAACAAACGATAGTCGATTAATTGATAAGAACATCCCTTAGTCAGACCTTAAATCATGATTTCATTTCACGCAACTCCCGTTGAAAATGTTCATTCCCCCCAAAAAAGTTCTGTTCCATTCACAAGCAATTAATCGAGTAACCAAATCTTACTCGAGTAAATTCTTATCGCCAATTCATCGATAGTTGATTAACATCCCTAGTTCCATTCTCTCTTTATGAGGGGAAGGTTTGTTCCCGGGTACCTGTGATGATGGCGGGGTCCATCCAGCTGGCTGGGCTGTCCCAGCTGAGGCTGTGGGAGATGCCTGTGGGCCCCGCTGGCCCGCCCATGTGGTTAACACTGGAGGAGGAGGAGGAGGAGGAGGAAGAGGACGAGGAGTTGGGGAGACCCCCGAAGTTAATGTTGATGTTGGGTAAGAGCGCTCTCAAGCCGTCCTGCCATTCTTTCACATTCAAGCCGTCTATGGAGCTGCTGTTTTCTGCAGAGAGAGAGAGAGAGAGAGAGAGAGAGAGAGAGGGAGAGAGAGAGAGAGAGAGAGAGAGAGAGGGAGGGAGAGAGAGAGAGAGAGAGGGAGAGAGAGAGAGAGAGAGAGAGAGAGAGGGAGGGAGAGAGGGAGAGAAGGAGGGAGAGGGAGAGAGGGAGAGAGAGAGAGAGAGAGGGAGAGAGAGAGGGAGAGAAAGAGGGAGAGAGGGAGAGAGATGGAGAGAGATAGAGAGAGAGACGCCATCAATCAGTGTCCCCGGAGCCGGGGTGAGTTGGGGCAGCCATCTTGTGGCTAAAGCTAGAAGTGCATCTGCATGAGGTGTCAATTGCGTCTCCGCAAAGTCAATAAACATGGTCAAAAAACAGCCGAATAACTTCCTCCCTCTGAAACTGTACGTCTTGACTGTCCATAGATAATGAGCGGGTTGTTTCCTCACTGTAGAGCAGAAAGCGATGGGGGTGAGCCCGGGGGTCCGGGGGGGCGTCCGTACCTGACATGGGGTGGCCCCCCAGGCCTGCGCTGCGCTGTGGGGGCATCAGGTCCAGGAAGTTGCTGTGTGAGGCTGCGCTGCCCGAGTGGTTCAAGTGTGGGAGGTTATTGCGTGCGGGTGGAAGGCCCATCCAGGGGTGGCGGGCCAGCTGGCTGCTCTGGCTGCCGGGGAAGCTGAAGGAGCTGTAGATGGCTCTGTGGTGGAGCTGAGAGAGGCGCGGGGGGCCGGAGGGGAAGTGGTGGGGGGCGCTAGGGGGCAGCAGGCTGGGGCCGTGGTGGGGCCCGGGGTGGTGGAAGAGCCCGGGGGACAGGGGGCTCTGGTCTTGCACCGACAGCTCCTTCTCGATCAGGTCGGCCAGGGCCTTGCGCGTCACGTCGAAGGGGTCGAAGCCCAGGTCGTCGTCCTGCTGCTTGGTGGAGGAGCCGAAACCGAAGGCCGCTTGCCAGTCTGTGGAGGAGGACACGGGGATGGAGTCTGCAAGAGGAGAGTGGTTAGGATAGGGATGAGTGGTTAGGATAGGGATGAGTGGTTAGGATATCATTAAAACTGTGTTTGATTTCTGCGCTTTTAAAAAGCACTGTAAGTGTAAATACTGCCCAGCATCAACCAAAGTTAGCAACACTCTCAAAGGCACATTATTTTACTGTTTATGCAAACAGAAAGTGCATAGTGCTACTCATTCTATTTGTGGTTTTCTATATAAAACCTGATGAAATGGGTTAGTTTCAGTGTGTGTTGGCCTCATTAGTTTAATAAAATGTTCAGCACATTTTGATAATAATAAGATAATAATAATAATAATAATAATACATTTTATTTATAATGCACGTTTCATTTGAAAATCTCAAGGGTGGTTATACGGATAACCGTGATAATTTTGGTACTATAATCGTGATGTGAAATATTCAAACCGTAACATCTCTAATATGTGCGCAGACGGACCCACCTGAGGCGAAGAGGCTCTGTGGTTCGGGGGTCATGGGCCAGTCGGAGCCCCCGTGGGGGGAGCTGGGGAAGGGGGGCAGGCCGGCGGGGAGCGGGTTGGGGTGTCTGAAGTTACTGTTGTCTGAGAAGAGTGACTGAGACTCCGCCGCAGCGCCCTCGAAGGGAGACCGGGCCGTGAGGTCGGACACGCTGATGGGCACCACCAGACTGGGCTTGCCGAGGCCCGGGGGAGGAGAGGGGGATTCCCTGTTGCTCATCTGTGAGGCGCAGAGAGGGGGAGACGTGTCATATGAGACCCCTATATGGTTTGAATACGGATATTACACGTCCATAAATGAAAACTAAATAAAGAGATGAGTGAGAATCGTATTACCTGTTGTAGTAAAGTCTCTCCATTCACCATAGCTATAGATTCAGGAGGTTTATCGCCGGGGCTGAAGGGAAAGAGAAACAGACCATCATGCCTTGCAGCTGTACAGTTCACATCCCAGACCAATTATTCTATTAAGGGGCGTAATGGAATAAGAGTACTCCTGTGTAATGTTCTGTACCTATTACTGTCACAGTTGGAGGAGAAGGGGGACATGGTGGCCCCCTGGCAAGGCCCCAGCTCGGAGTCTAGCCCGTCTGAGGTCGTGACCTCTGGGTCCAAACAGCAGTCTAGCAGCGGAGGAGACTTTCTGTCCTCTGACAGGCCATTGGCCAGTTTGCCGTACCCTGACAACGTTGGCCAACTGTCTTTGTTGCCATTGTTGGGTCTGGTATAAGAAATGGGTATAAGATCATCACTGAATAAAAACGGAGACAGCCGCTGTGTGAAGAGTGCAGTGAGAACAAACATACTTTTGTGCAGAGTTGGATTTGCTCTTTGACTTCTCTGCTCCACATGTTGGGGTTTGTAGGAAGCTGGGATTCATTTTGTAGAGATCCTGGAGGAGTTTCTGCTCATATTCTTGATGTTTCCCAGCCTGGACAGAAAATGGATTGCATTGCATCAAAGATCAACTTATACATGCGCACACACAGCCCCTCAACACCGTTAAGTTCAACCAAATGCAATTGTTGAACGGTCTCCATTGTCTTGGTGCAAGTAACAAAACTGCTGAGCCAAAGCCACTTAAATGTAATAAAAGGACGAGTCAGCTATCCTGTATATCTGCAGCCACTGTTCAACCACAGAGAGAAGGAAGCAGTGAATGAAAAGGTTACCTGCATCTCCTCTTTTGTAAAGCTAGCTGCCTCATCCCCCAGCTCGTGTAGGTACATACAGTCTGGTTTGGGACATTGCATACTTTTGAGGAAATAACTGCAGTATTTTGTTGTGCCTAAAGAAGCCTGTAAATAAGACATTAAAATGCTTAGTAAACATGTGACATAACTGTATCAAAAAAGTTTGTCTGGATGTTTATTGCTATGGATATGGAAGGCTCACCTTGAGTGTTCGACCATCTACAACCACATTGTTCACACACTGTATTGCTCTCAGGGCATCTTCAGAGCGGATGTAAGTGACATAGGCACTGGCACTAGGCCCCTGTGGGTCACAACAGACAACAAAGGGACACGTCATGAGAAACAAACAGCCCTTTGTTCATCAGATGTGGTCCCAGTTGATGTAACAGCCTCCCAATATGAATGTTATTGAAGGCAACTTGCTTTTCAACTCTAATGCCAGTTCTTACCTGTGAACCTGCATATGATGTGCTGTTGTTGATGACCACCTTGTGGATTTTCCCAAACTTCCCAAAATACTCTGGCCTCTTAAGGACCTGTGGATGTGACAGGACAGCAGAGTTCAGTATTTCGACTTGTGAGCATGATCCATGATACAGCGAAATTATTTACAATATCATATAACATCAATGTGTTTAACAAGCCAGGCATCAGCACTAACTTGATGGCTGAGGATGGGTGAAGGAGCAGGGCCAATAAGAGATTTTGCACCTTTGTTCAAGTGCTAAACACTGTTGATCTTCACAGTGAGTGTCTGTCAATGTCAATTATTTTGGATAAAACCAACTCCCGCCACACATAGGCCACCGGTTTATTTCCTGACATAAGGTCACACACCAAAACAATGACTTCCAAGCTCAAACAACAGCCCAGCCCAAATCCCACAACAAAGTGAGCGGAAACAATTGAAGACGTTCTTAAACAACGTGGTCTCACCTCAGGGTCGGCGAGCCTTTGTGAGAGCCCCACCACAAACACGAGGTTCCTCTGCACCACCCTCACGCTGGCCAGGTGTTTGCGGTTCTCTGTCACCTTCTGCTTCTTCTCGTTCTGTTTCTGCTTCTTCTCATTCTTTATCCTCTGGATCTCCTCCTGTGACAGGGGCTTGTAGACGGCAGGATCCTCCGGGTACGGCTGCACGGCACAGGGAGCAAAGATACTCACGTCAGCTCACTTGGACACATCCTCAACTGGGTCTCACTACTGTGAGTTGACAGGTTCAGTTATGGCTGGAGTTCTTCAGAATCAACCACATTTCCAGTAGCCGCTCTCGTGTGGGTTTCCCCCAACCTCACCTTTCTGCAGGCCGGGCAGAGGCCGTTCTCGTCTGTGCGGATGCGGTGCCAACAGAACCGGCAGATCTGGTAGCCGCAGGTGCAGGGGAAGAAGTTGACGTCGTCGATCTCCAGCGGCTCCATGCACAGGGGGCACTCCATGGGGTCATCCTTCATGTCGGGACTGTGGGACATCCTATGGCACGGCGGGGGTGGGCTTCACGGCTAGTCACAGGCTACGGGGAAGAACGCGGGGACGAGTACAGACGCATACAAAGTTGGGACTCGGTGAGAGAGCTCTACTGCAGTACTGTAGTCAGCTAGTACACTCAGAAATGCTTCAACTTATTTAAAATTAGCTTGATTGTCACTGGCTAACGTTACATTTGTTGGAGTTTATAAGGCTAGCCTAAATGATTAAATGATTAACTTAAATCCTCTCTCTCTCTCAAATATATATATATATATATAAATACATGTATATACACACACACATATTTCTCTCTCTCTCTCTCATATCCAGTATAGTTGTGGGTAAATATATATTGGTAGTACACAATCAACACAGGCTGGGTAATCAATTTGCACATTTGCAATTTAAGACAACAGATGACAACGTAAAACAAGACCAATAAGTGAAAGGTCAGGGCGCCTCAACCTCTGCTTGATATCCTTCATCCGACAGAGCTTGACCAATGTTGTGAAATAGATGTCCAGTTAGCCTAGCCAGATAACTACCTACATCACAACCTAGTTACTAGCTAGCTCATGTTTTCCATAGATGAGCTCTCTTAAATTCACAAAGTTAACTTAGTAAGCTAGGTTGATTCCATGACATGGCTTAAAGGCATCAAAGTGTCTAGCTAGCGCATTAGCTAATTAGTGCTACATTTCATCAGCTGGTTTCAGGAGGAGAACTACTAGCTAACCAGCTGGTTTCAGGAGGAGAACTACTAGCTAACCAGCTGGTTTCAGGAGGAGAACTACTAGCTAACCAGCTGGTTTCAGGAGGAGAACTACTAGCTAACCAGCTGGTTTCAGGAGGAGAACTACTAGCTAACCAGCTGGTTTCAAGAGGAGAACTACTAGCTAACCAGCTGGTTTCAGGAGGAGAACTACTAGCTAACCAGCTGGTTTCAAGAGGAGAACTACTAGCTAACCAGCTGGTTTCAGGAGGAGAACTACTAGCTAACCAGCTGGTTTCAAGAGGAGAACTACTAGCTAACCAGCTGGTTTCAGGAGGAGAACTACTAGCTGACCAGCTGGTTTCAGGAGGAGAACTACTAGCTAACCAGCTGGTTTCAAGAGGAGAACTACTAGCTGACCAGCTGGTTTCAGGAGGAGAACTACTAGCTAACCAGCTGGTTTCAGGAGGAGAACTACTAGCTAACCAGCTGGTTTCCAGAGGAGAACTACTAGCTGATCAGCTGACCTTATCAAGTTCCCTGTCACTGTCAAAGCAGCTGTTTAATTTGCAAATTGACTATTCAAGAGCTTCGGGCCCTATTCATACAACTCTTAACCAGACAACAAATGACAGCTGATTAGCTGGAGACTATTAGTACTACTAACACTGGTTAGCTAGCTTAGCGTGTAGCTAGCCAGCTAGCCACTGTGATGAGCCTAGCCACTGTGATGAGCCTAGCCACTGTGATGACCACTGTGATGAGCCTAGCCACTGTGATGAGCCTAGCCACTGTGATGACCACTGTGATGAGCCTAGCCACTGTGATGAGCCTAGCCACTGTGATGACCACTGTGATGAGCCTAGCCACTGTGATGAGCCTGGCCACTGTGATGAGCCTGGCCACTGTGATGAGCCTAGCCACTGTGATGACCACTGTGATGAGCCTGGCCACTGTGATGAGCCTAGCCACTGTGATGAGCCTGGCCACTGTGATGAGCCTAGCCACTGTGATGACCACTGTGATGAGCCTGGCCACTGTGATGAGCCTAGCCACTGTGATGACCACTGTGATGAGCCTAGCCACTGTGATGACCACTGTGATGAGTCTAGCCACTGTGATGAGCCTAATGAGTCGCGTTGCAAAAAAAAGCCGGTCAAGAGCTTCAAAAACATCCACAATGTCTACTTTGCTAAACACAATACATACGGGTTAGACTCGTTCATATCATATGATAAGCTCGCATGACAGCCGCTAGCCCAGTGAACACACAGTGACATAGTGAACACACAGTGACAGCTTTCTAAAGCTAGCATTAGCCTGCATGCTAGGTCAGGTTAGCTAGCCAGCTAGCTGGGTTGGCTTGGGATGCGGCCTAGTCGGGCTAGCTAGCACCCTGCTACACAATTACACAACGATTCAAAACAATCTGATTAATGACAGCACGAACAACGGCTTCCTTGATATATTAATATAGTCCATAGAACTATTAACATTGTATTATTCAGTGTAGAATGAATTAAAGCAGACAACCTTTCGGACTGGCTACTCACCCTGTTCCTCTGTGGGTTGGGATTCCTCTCCAAGACAGACAGTCACACCAAATTGGGCGGGGACTGCTAATGTCTCTGAAATGTCCAAATTTCTAATAAATAGACACTTTATATTATACTATAATATCCCACTATGATCAGAAAGGCTTGAGAGATGTTTTGGCCCCTTTCTTGTCTTAGTATTTGAAGAGACAGTTTAGGTTCTAACCACCATCTTAGCTAGCATTAAAATAGGGAGGAGGGAATGGGGCAAGTATTCAAATACACTGCGCCTGCTCAAAGTCCTACCAGGGCAAGTGCTTTGTGTGAAGTGTAGTTTTTATAGTTTCAGTCATGGAAACCCCTTAAGGAATAATTACAAACGAAGCCTGTACAATAAATGCATGGACTGGAATTGTTTTACTATGTTGCTGACAATAATGTAGGCTACACCCAGATCATAATTCATGATACAGCAGTGTTTTTGATAATTGAATAAAGAAGTATAAGAAAATAGCACTTAGAACTGCCACGTCAGTAATTAAAATCATGGAAATATTTTACTATAAAAAAAGAAGACAAAAATCGAAACAAGAAACAAGACAATATCTTAATGGACACTCTTACTCCTCCATCCACATGATGGTTGGCAGAGGCCAGGGTTGCGGTTGGACCTTATTAGGATCCGTAGAGTCAATGGTGAGAGTAGGGGCTATAGGGTGCGGGGAGGCCAGTGACATGCGCGCTGCCAGGAGCCCCATACCAACACAGCTGTCTGTATCTCTCCCCTGGAGAATCCCAGCCATCATCCCACCTGCAAGACTGACGGGAAGGTAGAGTTGATAAGCACTTTGCACGTGGTTGGGTGCAAACTATTTGTGTGCCGTGTGTCTCTGGTTGACCATGAAAGGGTGGAAATGATGAATTCATTACCTATCTCCTGCTCCTGAAACATTGACTGTTTCCTCTGCAGTCACGACCAGAGCAGGATAGTGAGCAGCACAAAGCCGACCTCTCTGCAAATAGGTGCAAAATTAGACAAATCATTATTCTCCTCCTCCTCCTCCTCCTCCTCCTCCTCATCATCATCATCCTCATCAGTGGGTACTCCTCCTTACATTACTTTGCCTCTTCGGTTGCAGACTGACTGATCCATCCTCATGCTTTCCACACACCAACACTCCTAAGGCTCCGAGGGTGACCACCACACAGTGCAGGTGTTCCAGCAGGGGGCGAGAGAGAGCCATGGCACATCTCAGCACCTCCTCTAGAGACCTGGGCACAACTACCACCACAACAGCACTTTCTTATCATCACATAACACTTCTGTGCTCTAATACAGCTAACAGTGCGGTATGTTGTTTATGGTCTCCAGAAACCATCTTTAGTGTGATACCTGTAGGCGTTGGGAGGCCCAAGGTCTTGTTCATGGTGCACAGTTCGGCCAGGTTGGGGGAAGTGTAGGAGAGGGACTTCCAGCTCTCGGAGAGGAAGGGCTTGCATGCTTTGTCAGAATCAGTTGGCTCGTACCAAACTGAAACACATAGCCAGATAGGTATACTGTGATATACTGTACTATGTACTGTGTGGTAAATAAAAGTTGATCATGCAGTCATCCTTCCATGCTCACCTGAGACTGGGTGTTTCTTGGCAATGGAACAAACATAGTCAATGGTGGACACAGGAATGTTGCCGTCAAGGCACACAAGGGAGGCTGACAATAACTGCTCCTCGAACTCGGACACCTGTGTGGGGAGATTCAAAGTAGATATTTTCTTGGGTACCAGAACCATCTCCCCCCCCCCCCCCCCCTCAACACACACACACACACACACACAATTTATGCCTAGAAAATGAGGGTCTGCTAATACTCACATACTGCTCTGTGATGCATTGGTGGATGTCCATATCACCCAATCCCAGACTCAGCTCCCCACTCTCCGTGATCACAGCGCAGTAAGTAGCAGTCCTCTGCTTCTCAAGTCTAGCCACAGCATCTATGTTCTAGATGGGAAGAGGCAACCTTTTCATGCTGTGTTAACTCGGAGAAAACAGACCTCAACCCATGAATGCATTTCCGTGGCTCTGTGCACGCAAGCAGGACATGTTTGGTATTGCTGCGTTCGTTAGGTTGAGAGCTTAATGCCAGTTCAAACCCTGTGTCTCTGTGACCTTCCCACAACGCGATATGGCCGTTTTCAACCACACCCATTGACAATGAATGGGGAAAATTTTCGCTCCTGAGCTGAATTCCAAAAAATTAATGGAGGTGAATGGGCTGCCGTGTTTGGGCGGCTCTGTGACGCCCCATAGATACACACTGTGGTGAGGAAAGCACGTCAGACAACTGAGGAAATTCAAAACGTCCCAACAGATTCGACGGAGCTTCTACTCATACACAATCAAGAGCATCCTGACTGGGAATATCACCACCTGGTACTGGAACAGCAGCTCTCAGGATCGCAAGGCCCTACAGAGAGCGGTACGGTCAGCTGAAGGGGGGCCACTCCCCCACCTCGAGGACATCTACACCAGGAGATGCAAGACCAAGGCCAACAGAATCCTGAAGGAACCCAGCCACCCAGGCAACGGACTGTTCTCTCTGCTTCGGTCAGGGAAAAAGTACACATTCTGTACATGCCGAGCACGGAGAGACTTGGGAAGAGTTTCTTCCCCCAGGCCATCCGGCACCTGAATGACTTCAGCTAGTGTATACAGTGTCACTACATATACCGTAGTGTACATAGTGTTAGAATACCTAGTGTAAATATGTTACAGCGGTCCACGGTCCTCGCCTCCACAACCACCCTGCTCTCCTCCCCCAGAGAGGGGCCCTGCCGGCTCCTCCTCCCCAGAGATTGATCCAGAGACGCCTACTACCTCGGCACGCACGCACTGGGGCGCCACTCAAAGTTTTGTTTTGGCTCTGTGCACGCACACGTGCGTGGGAGCCAGACATGTTTGGTATTGTTGCATTCATTAAGTCAAGTTTATGCTGGTCCAACCCTCTGTGTCTCTGTGACCTTCCCACGTCGAGATATGGCCGTTTCAATCCCCCCATTGACAATGAATGGGGGAGAGGTTTCGTTCCAGAGCGAAAAATGAATGGAGGTGAATGGGCGGCCATGTTTGGGCGGCTGCCCAGTCTGGTGCACTCTGGGCTCTAAGTTTTGTTTTAATTTGTGGTTCCGCCCAGTGATTCGGATCCACTCCAAAATTTTATGGGGTCTAAGTTTAATGAAAATCAGTCTGGTAGTTTTTGCTAACAAACAAACCAATGAATAATCAATGAATCATTAATAATAAACATTTGTTTCTACTCGCTGAATCTCAAACACACATACCATGTGCTTACAGTGGTTCAGTACAGCGTCACTATGAGAATCGGTCCCAATGGCTGAGATGAACAGGGGACTCTGTCCCATTCGACTCAGAGAATCTGGTGGAAAAAACATCACAAAGACTCACTCAGCACAAAATTCTACACTTACAGTAATGTCAGATATTTAGATTAAACCTCCCCACAAACATAATCAGATAACAACTAACCGGCAATGTTCCTTCCAACACCCCCGTATGACTGACAGACACTTCCTGGGTTCGTCTGTCCAAACTGCGAAAGACAAAATTGGTCACAAATGATGCTGTATGAACAAAAACAATGTAAGAAATCTTGGTGTTGAATTATATGTGAACATACCAGTAGCTTCTCAGTTTTTCCTTTGGCAATAAAATCCACATTCACACCACCTACAACAACCTGTGATAAAGAGGCATATTGAATTGCTGCAAGCATGGCACAACAAACCACACGTTAAACTTTATTTCCACAGGAGTGGTCGTTCTGAAAAACATATTTAAGGTCACTCACAATGCTTGAGTTTGAGTGTGAATGTTTTTCTCTCTCCTTGCGCTGGGCAGCAGAGGTCCTCTGTCTCCTCATGCACTCCGACAGCGCACGTGCTATCTGACTGCCCACCCTGGCGTTGTTACGTATCAGAGCTATGTCTTTGAACATGACATGTTAAGGGACATCATGTCTCTTCTGCTTTTCTTTATCCTAAATACACTTAGTATGCCATTTGCTAGAATGAGAATACTGTACATACAATAGTGTATAATTAGTACTTATACTTTTTAAATACTTTTAAAAACTTTTAGAAATAAAGCTGGCTTTGACTTTAACTTTTGTGTTTTACTTCAAGAGCACTTTTGACATTGACATTTTCAAAATCTGAGAGTTTGGTATGAGCTTCCTCTTTGCTGAGGATTCTCACAGTCTTGATGTCAGAAGGATACTAGCCTGAAGGGACTTTCCTTGGGTCAACTCGTTGACCTTTTTAAGAATAAATGGAGTCACATCTCTTCCTGTGATACCTTGAGAACTAAGAACATTTAAAGAAAAACAAAATGCACATTATGGTAAAGAACAGAAAATGTGCTTCACCTTCTATGACCACACAGGAAGTCTGATTAGACGTTTCCACTGACGACAAGCAAGCTGCTATCTTGAGGTCAGGAAATGACTGTTCCAAAACATATCAGCATAAACTGTGGGGCGCAAAAGACCAATAACACTTGCTGAGTTTAAGAGTCTATCTTTTCTTTACCTGGCTTCTGCCACTGCAGCTTGTATAGCCTCCTCTATCTTTTGGCCGGCTGCGGCATGCTGCTCTGGGATGGGCACAGCCAGGAGGAGACCACTCTGGAGCCCCAGGGCTAGAGTGCTCGCTGTAGGCCAAAAGAGGCACCTGGTCACTACACGCCATATCTCTGCAGGTTGATCAAGGGCGTTGTGAAAATATCAAAGGATTCATCACAGCAAGCTATCAGTGTTGTGTCTAGAGTACTGAGTTAGTGTAAATTAGATTTTTTATTTAATTTTTTATCACCAATGAGTTCTGCAGCCTGCTCAGCGTTAGAGACGTGGTAAGGGGAGGTAAATCCACTTTCTGGAGTGAAGAATGCTGGGAAATTCTTGGACATCCCATATGTGGCCACACACACTCCCTGTGTCTCCTGACATGAATAGTTTCACAAAGATACATAACATAAGGTAAATATTTAAAATGTGCTGTCAAATCTATAAATAAAAACATTATATGACATTTCTGAACTCTGTATTATATAGGTGGTAGGTGGCAAATCTCAATTTATACATTGACATTCAGTCTGACAACATGTTGATGTTCTACAGAAGAGATATTCTGACAAATGCAAAGTACATTTGATTGTAAAGTGCATACCATTTCATAGCATACAAAATAATTGCATATTCATACAGATATGCAACATCCAAGATCCACTACTGCCACTTACCAAGAACTCCATGGTGCGGCCGATATCCAGAATGGACTTCACTCCAGCAGAGACCACAGCTATCGGAGTCCTGCCCAGCTCTGTGAGATCAGCACTGATGTCCAGACCTGAGTAGACGATCAGTCCCTTCATCTTCATACAGGGCACTTGTGATCCTAAGCATACGTTAGTAAGCCTTTATGTATTGTATTATTTAATGCAACTATATAACTTACTGTTCTGCCCATCTCTGTGTACTCCTCCAATGCCCCCAGTAACAAAGACAGAGATACCGGCTTTGTGAGCTGCTATCATGGTTCCTGACACGGTGGTGCCCCCAGAGAGACCCTGGACAAACCATACATACATACAGTGTAACATGCATACATACGTTACTGATCAATACAGCAAATGAACACAAGTCTCTGTAATGTCTTTGTGAAAGTTCCCGTGCTAAATCTTTCTTATGGAGATGAGGATTGGTGCTCTCAGTTAAGGACCAGTCGTTTCAAATAGAGTCGGCTGGAGCTCATGAGTCATCTTTTAGAAAAATGTTTTGTAACACTTTCTACAGTATGAAGCCCATGTCTATAATGCATTGTAAACATACTTATAATGCGTTATAATCTGCTTATAGCACTGTATAATTATAGCACTGTATAATTATAGTTATATCTCTCACTGATGTTTCAATCTGTGCCAGAATTCTTCCCAGAAGTCTTACGTTGCTGATGGCGTAGGGCAGGTCCCGTCTGGACACTTTGAGCGAGGTCTTACTGCGGGCCAGGAAGTCCAGCTCCTCCGAGGACAAGCCCACATGAACCCTCCCCTGGATCACGCCCACAGTGGCAGGAGTGGCTCCCTCTGCCCGCACTATAGCCTCCACCTCCTGAGCTGTACTGAAGGACACAACCCCCCCCCCCCCCAAAAAAAACACCTTATCCAACATATGACATGAAAAATGGGGAATCAAAGAAAGAAATATATTAAGTGATGTAATCAGGCTTATAGTGTGATTTGGCTTGGCTCAGGTACCTCAGGTTATGTGGGTAGGGCATGCCATGTGTGATGATAGTGCTCTCTAGCGCCACCACTGGCTGGTTTTCTGCTAATGCCTGGGATACTGATGGATGGACACTGAAGAGCCCATCTGAGAAAAGACACAATATGAAGTTCTGTGGAAACAGTATCAGTATGCTGGTATCTACATAGGAGTGGATATTTACCGTTTTTGTACAATCTGCCATGAAATGCTGAAATGCCTCTTCTCACAAATTGTGCGGCAAACCTCCTAAGCATAGTCAGTTCAGAAAGAAACACGAAAACAAAGTCAACTGCATGGATTCCAAGTGGTAAGAGCTGAACCTGCTGCTCTTCATTTATTCATCATCTTCTACACACCTATATTCAATCTGACTGATTACCACTGACTGTGTTTCAACACTACCCAAACTACTGTCAAGACTTAGTGGGTGTAAATATATACTTTATTACTAAATATGTTTCTAAATGTCATTATGTGGTCCCTGTATTGTGCATTTTTGTCTGAAATGTGAAAGTCCCGGTTGAAACAGAGAGAGATGTACCTTGATATCATGTTGGATAAACTAGATGGATCAGCCTTGAATCTCCAGCATCAAAGGCAGCCGAGTCTTCCTTCACTGCAAGCCAGACAGCCAATTCAACCATTCAGTAGATTCTCCATGCTCCACTTACTGGGAACCAGTCCCTCCTTTTTGGGCCACGCAGTAACCTAGCTACACCCGAATTCCACAGTTGTTTGCAACTCAGTGAAACATTACTGAGAAACGTAAGTGGTGTATGCCCCAATCTCTTTCTAATCCCATAATGTTGTCAAAATATCCTTTCTAAGAAAATCAGTTCATGAAGTCAGAGTGCTCTACATAAATAAGATGCAACTATGCAACCCTTCAATCGCAGCTAACTGGAAATGGAGCAGTAAATATCAGATGGTACTAGTAAATTCATAAATGCATCAGAAAGTCTATGATGGCTTTGAAGGGATTGTCACAAATAACTATAACAAAGGTGGCAAATCTCAATTTATACATTGACATTCAGTCTGACAACATGTTGATGTTCTACAGAAGAGATATTCAGACAAATGCAAAGTACATTTGATTGATAAGTGCACACCATTTCAAAGCATACAAAATAATTGCATATTCATACAGATATGCAACATTATGCTCATAAAAAGAAAGAAAGCATAATTCCTACAAGACAGCTCAGTTCTTACCTTCTCCAGCATGCTAAATTCAAACTTTGCCCAGAGGAATGAACTTTGACCCAAGCTTTCTGTTTACACAGTTTGATTTTCTCCACCATAGACCCTTGTGGCATTTACCCATTGATAGATTCTACAGTCTTACTGTGTGGGAGTTAAGATAATCACTAACTAAGCAGAAAACATTCAGCTAAAATCTACATTTTCATTCATCAGCATACTGTACAGTAACTATACACAGTTACTGTATGTCCTATGAACATTGTGACATAAACTCTTCATTGAGTCTGTGGCGGAACAGTGTGCAACAAGGTCAGTCCTCCGATGTTTCTTGCTTGTTTCCCTCATGTGGAACCTTCTGGAACACCTCTAGGTATATCACTGTTGATCACAGGTTAGTGATGATGCGCTCTACTGCCTGGGTATGGTGTCTGCTGTAAAACCCCCTCACTTATAGGATAGGGCTTCCCATCCCATCATGGAATGGACGGAAGCCACCTGCCATGTCACATGATCCATCTTGCCCGCCTAGATGATGCAAACCCAGTACCTGTGTATCCTGAATGAGAGCAAAGGATCGGAATTCACATGTTTTTTGGGGGGACTGCATCTACCATGTGTGTGTAAGATGAGTATAAGATATGATCACTCTGATTATTCTCTGGTGTGATATTGTTGATGAGTGTGAGGGGTCCAGTTTGGAGCTCTGGTAAGCTCTCAGTGATGACACTCTCAGCTGTTTCTGTACTAGTAGCATAGGCCTCATCTTCCCCATCTGAGTCCTTCATTAGTTCATCCTCAAACCAGTTTGGATGTTCCAGCTGGTAGGCACGGAATGCCTCGGTGGCGTCCCTCAAGGCTCTCCCAGAGGGACAATGAAAATATTCATCCTCTGTGACGCCTTCAATATAATTCACCCTGCCTGGCTCATGCTTTTCAATGTCCAGGATCCGAAAAAAGACCTCCTCAAAGTGTTTCATCAGCTTGTACTTCACTGTGATGTTGAACGGAGAGGGGACGTCTTCCTCGGAACACACGTCTTCGAAGTACGCCACCACGTACTTCTGGAAGGACGCCGAGCGCACCAGGTGAGGGATCATGAGGCTCAGGGCTGGAGTGAGCATGTCGCCAACTGGTGATTGGGCGTCCTCTTTCAGAACAACCGTTTCCCCGCCGCACATGGCTCTCCATTTGGCCCTTACCCCCCGCGAGCACAGAATCAATATCTTACCCGAGGTCCTATCAATCTGCTCCCTTTGCCAGTCCAGCCACTGAACGCTGCCCAACTCCCCCAGCCTGACAGAGTCCAGCAGGTCCAGAACCACCTCAGTACCACATTTGGCCACCAGGAAAGCACAGAGCTTGAGAACAATGTTCTTGTACAGAGGATGGTCCAATGAGTAGATGACAAGCACTTTCCTTCTCTCTTTCACTTGATGGCCTCCCAGTTCAGCTTTGGGAGTGGTAGAGTGGTTGGTCTCAGAATCTATGGGATCCACAGAGAAATGGACATGATTAATGCATGAGACACTTACAGTAGGATACTTCAATATATGTACTACAGACAAAAAAGAGGCTATATTTGTATGCTGTTACACATTTAAAGTTGAATCAGAGAAAACACATCAATCAGTTCCGTTCTGCGTACCACTGACCTTGTGAATTTGGTCCCCAACGATTTTCTGCCCTCAGCAAAAGATACAGGAAACCACTTGTCATGACTACCCCCAATGTTGCCTTAATGATCAAAGACCGTCTGTAAAAAGGTGGCCTACGGTAGTCTGAAGTAAAACATAGATGAGTGAGTATAGTTATCAATAAATTAAATAAACCATGTCTGTAGCACTATTAATAAACTTTATTTGTAGGAAGCAAGGTATCTACTTACAGTGGCAGTAATTAAAGGTGCTTGTGCGATGTATACACTCATTCTTGCACCGTATGAAAAATGGCTGAATCTTTTGAGAAAGGCATATTTGTGTTAAGTTCATAGAAGGGTGATATTGTGTTCATTATTTTACATAATTTGTGGTTTTCATGGATAGTACAATGCACTCATGAAGCTGACCTCAAAGAAGATTTCACATTGAGACAGCTGCCATATATCCAACTCAAAAGTCACATTTAATGAGGTTCCATTCTCCTGTGTGAATACAGTACAACAGGTATAACCACAATGCCATATAATCCAGCAGAGATAGTTGTGCGGTACAGTTTGTATTCTACTACAATGTCCATAGCAATAACATTGTCTTTAAGTTCACAACAAACACCTACCATGGAGACATTGTGTGAATACTGGAAGCCAGGGCTGTGGATGGACACCAGGTAGTGTGGAGAGAATTCCCCCGTATCAAACCTCACTACCACCATCATTCTGTCCCCATCCACCCACACAACTCCGCTCATATGAGGATTCCACAGACTGCCTGAAATTAGACAATTGACAGCGTTCTCAAAGCTGCTCCAGATTATGGATCATTCATTGTGAGCTAATATCTGCCTTCACATATATCTTACCATTCTCCACACACACTCTAGCTCTTTGTATCCTAGGATCCTCACATCCTGACAATCAGAACAAATACAATTGCAATCAATGTACATGAAAAGGCTGTCATCCTGTCCCAGGTGGTAGTTAATGGTATCTGTGCAGTGAGTGTCACGTTAGATAAATACATACCTGGGATTACGATTGTTTTGTGAATTCCGCTTTTCTCAGATTTAGGTAAGTTATTAACTGAAACTATGTACACGCTTCTGGGTTCCACCACAACTGTATCTAATGAAAAGGTCCACTGGAAAGTAAAGTAAAATCACAAAATACAGTTTTAACATCTAAAAATCATTTTTACATCATAATGTCGTCCAGTCTATTAATGCCTTAGACAAATACAGTAGCTTTACAGTATCTTACCAGGCCATTGTCTGAATTTGTCTTCTTTTTTATTCCATCATAGAAAAAGTACCTGACACACAGGCTTTGGTTGCTCGTCTTCTCTAGGACGTGCCCCTCAGTCCCTTTGAGTGACGTCATCAGACTAGCTGTGGAGGAACAGAGGGAACAGACCGGACACGTTGAACAGTTGAACATAAGATTCTCCTGTACCTCCTGAATATGCTACAGTACTGGCATATAGCTTAATTTCAACATACTTTAAATTTTGTATATTATTTTTTATTTTTTATTTAACAGGGACAGTGCACATGAATAAACATTGTACTGCGTCACACGGCAGTGCCGAGACCACAGAAGCACATGGAACACGCCCCCCCCCCCCAGGGTGTTGTTCAGTAAAACAACAATAGATAATTCCACTGACCACAAATCAGTAGCAGCTGAGTCGGCTACATTACCATCAAGCTTTGGGTTCCAGGTCACAGTGATGAGAGGTAGCAGGTCTCCTCTGCCCCCCATCCCTACCCCCACACTCTCCGAGCCCCACACGGGGGTACTAGGGGCAGCGTAGTACGGGACCATCCAACCCCGGTCTGAACAGCTATCTGCTACAGTCAGTGGATGAGGGAACATGTTAAATGATTACTATAGTACTAGTGGTAGTACTATGATGGATGGACTATCTGTATGTCTGTTTTTTGATTTTCTCGAAAACCGGGCACTGTATGAAGTTAAAGGACAATGCTCGTTTTTGACAACCTGGACCTTATTTACGACATATTATAAGATGTTTGACTCACCAAGATCACTTTGGTGTAGTTCGGAGGCATGTAGAAGAAATGTAAAATCCAGCGCGAGCCAGTATGTCCAGCACGCATGCGCACAGCGTGCTGGAGCAACGATTGCGCGTGCTGGAGCAAGTGAGGAAGCTATTTCGTGTCTAAAGATGTTTCTAAAGATCATATTACAGAGGCATGTGAAAAACCACAACAGGCCTACGCTCTATCTAAGCACAACTAGCGATTCATAAAGACAGATTGATGAAAACAACCGTTTCGCGGCAGAAAATAGATTTTTAGAAACTGCATTCTAAGTGCCCCCACCACCGCCATTACATGGATATACTGGCTCGCGCTGGATTTCTTCTACATGCCTCCGAACTACACCAAAGTGATCTCGGTGAGTCAAACGTCTTATAATATGTCGTAAATAAGGTCCAGGTTGTCAAAAAGGAGCATTGTCCTTTAACATTCAGCAGGTGTATTGCTCAGGAGTCAAATTCAGTGCCGAGTGGGAAGTTGTTTGGATGAGCGATTCTCGAGAAAGCTGCAAGCAACAATAACGGAGGCCAAGCAATCAACCTTTCCGAACAGGCACGTTTTAAACGGGCACTGTCCTAGTCTATGATAATAATACTTACTAACTTGAGTGCTGCAATTAAGACCCTGGAAAACCAAAAATAAACAAGTTCAAATACTAAGCAACATACAGTAAGTATGCCATGCACAGAGCACACACAAGAGTAATGCCTACCGTCTGTGTGCAATTGATTCTGTCAAGAATTCTGAGTGCTGCTGAAATGGTTACAAGTCCAGATACAAGCCAGTGCATATTAAGCAACATGGTCATATCCATAAGAAACTTTACTGCAGTCGGTCGTCCAATTTAAGTTTAGAAATCCTCCAAAGGTGTAAAGAAAAATCATCAGTAAGTTTTTTCAGTTGGTTCAGGTTGTCAGGCTACATGTACATTCACAAATCAGGAACATCCTCAACTCTCATATATCGTCATTTTAGTGATTAGATCTGAAATGCAGGAAGGATGTTCTCTTTCAGTCATGCGCCTTTTAGTACTACATTTCCTCTCAAGAGCAGCGTTGCTGAGGGAGAAATACATAGGAGAAAAACCTATTAATCTACAGGTCGAAATACATTCTTTATTATTTATATATGTGTAAATAATATGCTACCGAACAGCCTGATTCATCATGCCATTGTCAAACATGACAGAATCCTGAGAATGGGTTGTTTCATATATGAGCCACCAGAGGGCAGCAGTAGCTAAATTTCCCTGGCCCAGTCAGGGAGAAACAGTAGCCTACTGTAGCCTTGCACACTTGATGATATATAGGCCTAATACAGTTCCTAATGTTTAGCAGAAAGAAATGCATTTGTTTTGTGACATTTAAGTTCAAAGAGAGATTTTAGGATATATGCGTAGTGATCTTTTGAAAGATGTATTAAATAAACCATTGTATGTCCATATTTGCATATAAAAACAATTTCAAACCATTCAAATCTTCCTGACACTCATTGGCATTGAGCTGGCATTAATGGCCATATTTCAACTGTACAGTAGGACACCTAAACTCCTGCCTGTATATTTGACAATAATTTTCATAAGCATATGGGATAGGCTAGTGTGAAATCTCTCCTCTATATCCCCAAAGAACATGTGTGCATTTTCTCCACATCAGGACTGAGTTGAGGAGCCAACACATAGGCTTATGAAAGTCAGCCTCAAATAATCTGAGCATTCCTCATTTTTCAGGGCTTAGACACCAAAGGTGTGTGTTAAGATGTGTGTTAAAGGAGTAGTAAAGGGAAAAATCATGTTTAGCCCAGTTTTAAGGTTACTTATGATCATATACAATGGTTCAGATCAAAACGTTGACAAAACTAGCACTTTTGAGAAAGTTGATAATTGCTCTACCACCGTTTAGGTCATACAATGGATGTGGGTGGGCACCGTGATAAATCATTCAAAAACATATTAAACTCTCGATTTAAAAGACAAGAAGCTCACCGAGGGGGTAATTGGTGTCCGTTGGTGTTCTGACATCAAATTCGCCGCAAAGTATTTAATCCTGTAGACTTGTATTGATCATTTTATGAAATCCATTGACTTGTATTGACGCGACCGTTGTAGATGTGTAGATCAATCCGCAGAAGGGATTCAGGAAGCGGAACTACTTCAAGGCATTGCGCGAGATGGGAATCAGTTCAAGCGGAAGTTTACACACGTATGTGCTGCAACTAAATAGTTATATGCTACATTTTTTTTTTTTTTTTTTTTTAAAGCCATTCCAGATTAACTAGAATCTTACTTTATGGCAAATTATATGTCAGAACGCCAACTAACACCTTGGTGAGTTTCTTGTCTTTGAAATTGAGAGTTTAACATGTTTTTTTCATGATTTTTGTGCTCACCCACATCCATTGTATGACCAAAACGGTGGTAGAGCAATTATCAGACTTTCTCAAAAGTGCTAGTTTTGTCAACTTTTTGATCTGAAGCATTGTATATGATCATAAGTAACCTTAAAACAGGGCTAAACATGATTTTTTCCCTTTACTACTCCTTTAAGTCATGGGTCTTCTTGCAGCTGTTGAAGGAGAGTGAACTCAGCCCTATCAGTTTACATTCAGACACCTCCCCCCTTTGTTTTTGACAGAGATTCTAGGGGTTGTTCGCTATTCTGGACCTTAGCCCCTATTTGTGGTCTATCTACCATGAACCTGACATGTAGACCACGATTTCACTGATTGTTCCAGTATAGAGGTGCAGTTTTTATGCAGGCTCTCACTGGGCTACATTCGAAGTCAATGGCGCATATGTAAATGCATTGGGAAAACTACAATAAATGTACTTTTCTACAATAAATGTAATCTTACCAGTCTCAGTATGCTCTCCTGTGAAATGCAATACAAATATTTTTATGTGCAATCCAAATATTTTTACGTGCATGGCATGACTCACACAGTGTAAATATGTACAAATATTTGGTTTGTGATACATTTCACAGGAGAGCATACTGAGACTGGTAAGATTACACCCTGTGCTTCCCATCTCAGAAATGCACATTCATCTTAGTTTTTACAAGGCATTTACGGTGCCCCATTGACTTCCATTGTATCCCAGAGTGAGTGTGCAGAAAAACGGTCTCCACGTCAGGTTCATGTAGACAGACCACAAATAGACAGACCACAAACATGCTACACAGTGCGTGACAATTGGTACAATACCATCCACCACAGTCTCCCCCATGGAACTCATTTTGATTCAAATCGTTAGGTTAAAAATACCTTTGTATTTGGTTTCATTAAGGAATCTTTATTTGGTGCGAGCCTCATTGCAGAAGCCAAATGGATTATCTGTGTTGAAAGATGTTGATGCTCTAGTGTTACTAGCATCTCTATTTTTATGAATCAGTCACCTCTGTGGAGAACGTGGGGATTCTTGTGACTTGTGACAAGCCTTGTGACTAAGATAAGATGAGATCTATTTGTGACTAAGATAAGATGAGATCTATTTGTGACTAAGATAAGATGAGATCTATTTTCCAGAGACACTGCTAACAAACAAAGGCTTGTGCAGGACTTGAGACAGCTGCTCTTGGATGTCAGTCGTTCTGCCAATCTTTCTTGAGGTGATATTTAATAAAACAATATAGTCATGAAATCATCAAAGTTATGTTCATTAAAGGAAATGCTCTTTGTGTTAACGTGTTTCATGTTTAAATAAATTAAATGGATCAACTTCCTCAAGGTATTTATTTATTATTATCATTTCGACTGAGGTAGCCTAAGTTAAAGCTTAATTGTGAGTGCAGCCTACCCTGTGTGTGTGTGTGTGTGTGTGTGTGTGTGTGTGTGTGTGTGTGTGTGTGTGTGTGTGTGTGCGTGCGTGTGTGTGTGTGTGCGTCCATCTGTCCATGTGCATAGTGCAGGAACCATATAAAATAGATGCGTGGGTTGAGGACAAATTAGTGTTTGGACGCAATGCATCAAAGGTCAGGAGGAGAGGCACAACGGGGGTCTATTTTAGTGAGCCATTCACATGAGGGTTTGGATCCATAAATCTATCAGCAAAAATCATAAAATGCTTTTCCCTGTCCCCCCTCATCGCTCCTCTCACTCTCAGATTGGCCTCACCTTAAAGGTAAGTTAGATACAATAATCAAGTTAAGCAAATGGACACACGGCTAGACTATGAGGTAAAGTATGAAGTGTATAGGCTGGTGCAAGAAAATGAAAGTCAATCAGTTTTACAATGCACATTTAAACTGGGCACCTTCAGAGTTTGTTAGCTAATGGCACAGTGTCAGAGTGTGTTCGTGGCACAGGGCCTGGCGTTGGAGAGAACGATGAGGAGCGGATGCGTTTCCTGACCGAGAGGTTGTCTGAGCTAGCCTACGTCTGTTGTATCGGTGGCAGGTAGAGATGTGCCTGACTTTTATGCAGGGATTCGTTAAGATTGCCTATCAGTGAGACGGTGTCACGGCTACTGCAGCTCGTATTTAGATCAAGGAATCTGGGTGAAGCCGTTGCTTTTCTCATGGTCTTAAACGACTGGAGCTGGGGTTTGCTGTGACCCTGTGGGCCCACCCCAATCCATAATCCATAAGAGGTAAATATATAACCTGAGGTTATTCCCTGCCTTCCAACTCTCCACTGGGTGCTAGCAGCCACTTGACCCTCCTGATGTGGCCAAGAACCTGGGGTGACAAAGGTTATATCGGATAGTGTTAATTGACAGCCTTGAAGTTGAATAAGGACCAAGGCAGTTATGCTAAAGCCCCTTTCCTTGACCTACTGTTAACACCATGCATACCATTAACATAATTAAGTTGGAGACATACAGTATTGGAAGCATGCTGTCTGAACAGCCTAGGCTGAGAATTGTGTTTGCTATAGGCCTATATATTGCATTCTGAATTATTCAGATGTGATGTATTTAGGGTGCTGTGCTCCATCCAAACCATGTTATGTTCTCACGGCCATGTAAAGCTCTTTACTCACATGTTTATTACTTTGGGGGGGGGGGGGGACACAGCTCAACCTGTGTTTTGCACTGCCTCTCATGGCTGCCAACTATTAAACTGTCAGGCTTTTTGTTGGGCATCATCAAGGCCACAGCTGCTATCTTGGCCATAGGAAAGCATGGGAGCAATGTCGTCAAGTATAACTAGCCACAGAAGCCTCCCATAACAAACGGAAGTATTCTCTATTGGCGTCAGCACATTGACACACAGATAAACCCTTGGGATAACAATTGGCTTAAGTGTAATAATGTAGTAATTACATGATCAGTGGGATAATCCTGAATCAACTATGGATTTAAAGATCAACACATAGACTATTCAGTTGTCCATCATTATATACAGCATCTAAAACAACCTGTTCAATGACAGCTGAGTTGTTATATGGTAAATTTATTTTTGGGTAACTAGTGCAACCTGTTGACATTAGGCTAGTTTGCATGTTGTTTGATGTTTGAAGCGTGCAACATTTCTAAATCTGTTCCTCAGGGAACCTAGCCTGCAGCAGCCATGTCTGAAGGGTGAGTAAGGATTTATGTCTCTTCAGTCAGTAGAAGTTGAATCAAACATATCATATCTACAGCATTGAACACTCAACAATTACCTATTATCTTGTTTCCTTTCATTCTCGAAAAAGACCGGTGAGTCAAAAATTCTGTTTTTCACAACTGTTCATATACATTTTACACAAATTCAAACACGACATTTATGATGTTATTTACATTTATGATTGATTTACATACGCAATAAACATAGTAAAATACAGTATTTTCCCTGTATTCCTCAGAAAAAAAAACAGTACTCAGCGACACGCCGCCTGCATTTAAAGGTAGGTTTCATTCCAAGGTTTTATTTCCTCAAATGATAAATCCTATTCATAAAAATATTCCCCACAAGTGCCTTATACCCTGCGAACGATGACTTCCATCTTGTTTGAAGACCAAAGCCTGAGGCCTCTTATAATATTCTCTTTCCTCAGACCAAACTGCTGAACCAGGCCGGGTCGATGCTTGTGTCTGAGTGTGAGGAGAGGAAACGAGAGAGAGACAGAGCTCTGAATGAGAGAATGCCGCCCCTCAAACTGTCTGGCCTGTCTGTGCAGGAGCTCCAGGTACTCAGCAGCCTTATGTTCTGATCACAGAGTCTGAGAGTCAGTTCATCTTCATGAAAAATATCTTTCATTTAGAGGTACTGTAGCATCTACTAACCTGAAGTGCTATTTTTGCAGAACCTTTGCAAAGATCTACACAGCAAGATTGATATCATAGATGAAGCCCGATATGACATGGATGTTAAGGCAGGCAAAAATGAAAAAGAGGTACTATCTGTGCTGGAATTACCCATCTACAATGTAGGGGGTGAAGGGTTTGTTTCAAATATTGTTATTATTGATACCCTCTGAGGAATGACATACAAATTGTGACCACAGATTGAAACACTCCTTCAGAAGATCAATGATCTCAAGGGGACGCGGAACAGGCCTAACCTCAAGAGGGTGAAGAAGTCTGCAGATGAAATGTTCGGCACCGTCACCGAATCCAACAAACTGATGAAGGCCGACTACAAGGCTAACCTCAAGACGGTGAAGAAAGAGGACGAGAAGGTGAGACTGGTGGGAGAGAGACATGATCAAACTGCTTCACATCAGAATCAGATTCAGTAAGCTTACACCTATAGGAATTTGGCTTGGTCTGTTGGTGTAAGACAATAAACACTGTGAAAGAACGAGACAGGACGGTGCAAAATACAATTAGAAATGGTGCTCAGAGAGCAGAGACCTCCGCCCCTGAACGCATTTCGGGGCTCTGTGAACGCCAAAATTGAATGGGTTCTAAATTGGCCCATGCTACACCCCTCCACCAAATTTCATGAAAAGCAGTCTGGTAGTTTTTGCGTAATCCTAGTCCAATAAATGAATGGAGGTGAATGGGCGTCCGGGCCGTGTTTGGGCGTCTCGTGGACGGGCGGCTCGGTGATTCACTGGGGCGGAGATAAAAATGACTGGAGGTGAATGGGTGGCTGTATTTGGCTGGCTCTGTGGCGGCCGCCCTCGGGTCACAGCTAGCGAGGGGCAATGCAATGCACTCCGGGCTCTCCCCCCACACACCCCAGTCCAAACCCTGTGTCTCTAACACAAAATCGGCCCAGTAGATATAGTGATACAAAACAATATGAATACATCTACAAATATCTACAAGCTAAACAGTTTCAGTGGGGATCTCGTGCCTTATTGATGAGGCCGGTTGCAGTCAGAAAGAAACTCTTTGTGTGCCATGACGTTTTGGTCCTGATTGTGACCTGACTGTAGCCTCCTGCCGGAAGGGAGTGGCTCAAAGAGTTTGTGACCAGGGAGGGAGGGGTCGGCCACAATCTTTCTTGCCTGCATCAGGGCTCTGGAGGCGTGCAGGTCCTGGATGGATGGTAGGTCGCAGCCAATCACCTTGTCAGTAGAGCGGATGACACACTGCAGTCTGTCCCACCGCAAAATCATCACAGACCCACTCGTGGACCCCTGCATCTCTGTAGGCAAACTGCAGGGGTCCAGGAGTGAGTCTGTGATGATTTTGAGGTGGGACAGTAAAAGGCACTCAAAAGTCTTCATTACCATAGAGGTCAGGGCGATGGGTCTGTCCTATGATCCTTGTTTTTTGGGAACAGGGATGATGGTTGAGGTCTTGAAGCAAGCTGATACACGGCATGTCTCGAGTGAGGTGTTAACATGTCTACTCTCACAGAGCATAAGATACCTTTACAATGTGAATAACAACTCTGAGCCCTCGGTTCGAAGTGCAATGCCACATAAAACTGGTAGTGAGCAGCGGTGTGAAATATGTTCAATCAATAATATTGCTTCTTGCAACCGTTTCCTCAAAGTGAATCCACCCAACAATCGGTTCCTCGCTCTTTCATGGTGCTTTGAACTTGACAGGAACAGCGTCACTGAAACACATCTGACATCTCTCTGTTCTCAACAGAAAGACGAGGTTACAGACTGGCGTAAGAACGTGGAGGCCATGTCTGGAATGGAGGGAAGGAAGAAACTATTCAATGCTGGACAATAGACAATAAACAGGTACTAACGACACAGAGCTATGTGAAGTTTCATTGCAATTCTGAAATTTTGGGAAGCAGTGCTAAAATGCTATTTACCATTTGTAGAAAATTTAATTCATTAGACATTAGACATTTAATTCTCTACTTCATTCTCCATTTCAGATTCACGTTTCAGCATGCCAAGACTGCATGGGAGGAGGTCTGTCCTGAGAGGTGTAATAAATCACATTTTATCATGAGTCCTGTCAACCATATACTTTTTACAAATGTGTGTTCCTAAGTGTGACATGAGGGAATGTGTCATAAAAAATGTCCAATAGACAATTCTACACACACGATAGGATAGAATACCACTTTTATAACTTCTAAGTCTGTAGACCTGCAGGTGGATGGAACACTGCTCTATCAATATCATCTCAATGTGTATATTTTAGATAACAGACCACTATAAGCCATGGATGTATGTGAACTGTACAGTTTGAAACTATATCTTAAAAGTTGAGCCAGCAAAATCTTTATTTTGTTTACACTGGTATGTTTGACTGAATGGCTTCAAAGCTCCTTCTTCATTCAAACCAAATTGTATGTTTAAATACATCTCTACAAATAAATAGAGCTTGAGAGTTGTTTGAGAGTGCGGTGTCTTTCTATGTGCAGTTTATGTTCTGGACGGTGACACTCTCCTGGCTGTATTGTGAAGGTAATGCTTCCCTGAACACATCTGTGCTGAGGTCAGATTTCTGCATAATGCAGAATGGGCCTCTGTGAGTGACTCACTAAAATAAACCCTCTGCCCTTGACCCTCTGACCTTACATAAACCCTCTGACCCCTCTGACCTTACAGAACAAGCAGTAGCATCAAAACATTCAGGTGTTACCCAATGTCAGGTTCACATAAAATACATTATATGTTTTCTCTATAAAATCATAATTTACTCATCATTTCAGCCTGATACATGTACCATCCAAATCTAAATTATATGAGCTGTTATCTTACAGTGCTTAATGAATTAATATCTAAGTAATTAACAATGATGGTTTAGTGTTTTCTTTTCATTTTGTTTTTTTCCTTTTCAATTTAGTCATGTTGAATTGATTTGAGCTTTCACACACAGCTAGCACAGAGCTAACACCTCCTGATCAGCATGGTGTGTATCTGCACCCCTATCACTGGGGAGGGTGACTAGAAAAGACCCCGGACACTTTATTTGACTTTATTTAATCACTGTAGCTCTAGCTCAGTAGCTCAGTTGGTAGAGCGGGTCATTCAATGATCGAAGGGTCAGCGGTTCGAATCCCAGCTCCGACTGTCCACATGTCAAAGTGTCCTTGAGCAAGACACCTAACCCCAAATTGCTCACAATGAGCAGGTTAGCACCTTGCATGGCAGCTACCGCCATTGGTGTGTGAATGAGAGGCCATTGTAAAGCTCTTTGAGTGCCGCTAAGGTGGAAAAGCGCTATATAAGTGCAGTCCATTTACTGTAAGGGCGACCACTGATTTTTGGCAATCCTCAGTGTCCTCTCCTCCCAATGGGGGGATATTGAGAGACATGACATTGGGTCGTTGGGTAACACCTGTATGCTGTGATGCTACTGCTTGTGCTGTGAGGTCAGAGGTCATGGACAGAGGGTTTATTTTAGTGAGCCACTCACAGAGGCTCATGGACACCATAACATTTGACTGAGGTGTTTCTGTCCTGCAGTGAAGCCTGGCTCCTCTCATTCTACCAGCATTTCTGCAGAGAAAAAAGGTATTTATTTATTTTATTTATTTTTTACTTATGAATATATTACATTTGTTTGCCATTAATATGGATTATTGAAATACACTTTACTAGAGATACAGTACAGTCTGAGGACAGTCTGTGAATATAATGTCACTTCATTGATGTCACTATTATCAGGTACTATGCAGGACAGGCACTCAACTACACACTGTAGCTTATAAGATTACATGAAAAATATATTTGAAATAGATTGCAATAAAGTTCATATTTAAGAAAAAAAAAGAAAGCTTGATGTTTTCAAATCATTTTCAGTCATTTCTTTTAACAGACTCTAGAATTCTAACTTGTTATGCTACTAATTCTGAGGCTTAGGGTTGTGTGCTACCATACCAGATCTTGAGTAACAAATCCTTTCTTCCTGTGTGGCCTCAGCAAGAGGTGTTATGTTGAATTGTGCGGAGAAAATATCAAATGTTATGAAATGAATGCAAGGATATGCATTTTACTATAGGAGTGGTCAAGTTGAGTGATATTCAGATTGACTTGGTGCATGCCTAAAGGGGCTGTGCTGTAAAACAAGCACATTTGTCTTTATTTCAGAAAACAAAGAATAACTCAACATGTCTGAGGCGTGAGTATGAGTTTGGATGCACTTTGATGTCCTCTAGGTACTCATTATTGTTACAAATTCATCACGTATGTATATTGTTTATTATTCACTACAGTATCTTTTATCTTTATTTCTTTGCTTTCCACCATCAAATTACAATCATACTGTAGACCGGTAAGCAAATTATACGTCTTTCTAGATATGGAGTGTTGGTTGGAAGTAAAACTGAAAAAAAGTTATCAGTTATCAGTATTGTGATTAGGCCCATCAATATGAAATATGTCGGTTCTACTGTACCTCTATGCTCTGTGAGCTTATGTTGTTGATATGAAACATGTGTATTTAAACTAATCTTCACTGAAGCTGATTTTGATCTCTATACTGTTGTTGTTGTTGTTGTTTAAAAAAAAAAAAATCAATCTGTGTTCATTCTTGCAGAGAAAGTCAAAGATCTCTGCATCCCGTAGACTGGCTCTCAAGGTATTGTCTTTTATCTCAACATGTGTAAAATCTGTTTTATCATCACATCATCACAATCTGCGGTCTGCGGCAGAGTGATTTATGTCACAATGTGTGACTCGCAAAACGTGCTTGTCCTGTGTTATTTCAGACCAAACTGCTGAAGAAGGCAGAGTCTATGCTGGTGACAGAGAGCGAGGAGAAGAGGCTGGAGAGAGAGACCACGCTGAAGGAGAGAGTCCCACCACTCCAGCTGTCTGGTTTGTCTCTCCAAGACCTTCAGGTATGTCACAGAGGTTAACACTGTCAGTCACGCCACTTAAAGAAAACATAACTGGAATTGTCAATATGCATTAAATGTGAGAGAAAGGTTTAGAATCGTATTTTGTGTGGATTCCTCATATGCAAGAATTACAATGTCATATGTTTAGTTTGATAGCTACTTTTGATATCTACCTGTTAATGAGATGTGAAACATCTGTGGTGTACTGCATCATGCACATTCAATGAATGTCTGAACTGAGACTGAGTCAAAAACTACAAAGCCATACATTTTGCAGCCTAACAAAACCAGGGTTTCTCTTATAAAGGCCTTGTTTTGGCCTTCTGAAAGCCTGTTTGGTCTATGATGCAGTCCTCTGGCTGTTCAATCTCACCTTCTTACAGGCCCTGTGTAAAGAACTGCACCATAAGATCGATGTCACTGATGAGGAACGCTATGACATCTCTGCCAAGGTGGCCAAGAATGACAAAGAGGTACATCAATAGAATATTAAGTCATTAAAAAATACTTGGTAATCCATTAAAGAGCTGATTCAAGGCCATGTTTGTTTTGAGCATACAGTTAAATTCCACCCTGTGTTCCCAGGTTGAGAATCTATCACAGAAGATCATTGAGCTCAAGGGTAAAATGAAGAGACCTGCCCTGAAAAGGGTGAAGATCTCAGCTGACGCCATGCTTGGAGCTCTGCTGGGTGCCAGGGTCAAAGAGACTGTCGATTTCAAGTCCAACCTCAAGACTGTGAAGAAGGAGGAGGAGAAGGTAAGGGAAGCGTCCAGTGCCAAACCGTTGCTCTTTGTGAAGACGAAGTCAAGCAAATCAAGGTGACCTGAATCTGGTCATAGTTAGCATTCACTTTTTGTTCAGGCACATTGCTAAGTTGAGTATGATTTCCATCCTTCCCTCAGAAAGAGGAGGTGACGGACTGGAGGAAGAACGTGGAGGCCATGTCTGGCATGGAGGGCAGGAAGAAGCTGTTTGATGCAGGACAATAGATTTGTGTCGATGGACGCCACTGTACGTGGTAACAGCTTGTAATTGCATTTCTTTCTTGATGAGCACTGAAGTCGTAAACATACACATACGGTACAGTACACACACAGAACCTCACCCACTCACAGAAGCTCTCTCACACACAGTGGGCACACGTACAGTATAGTGTACAGTAACATGCACTGTACATGGTACCTCTCCCAGTCATAGTCATAGTGTTGCATACTGTAGCATTTAGCATGTTTAGTGCTGTTGTTGTTGGAACATCTAGTAAAGGTCAAAGATAATCCTCGTGTGCATTTTTACAAAACAGATGAATCTGATGTGTTCTGTTCTGTTCTGTAGGTAATTTATGTCTTTACAGTATTTGCTCTGATTTATTCTGCAATACAAGGTTTGAAAATAAATACTTCTGACAAAGATTATCTCTTTTTTTTTAATGTGTCATTTGTCAAAAAGTATTAGTTAGAGATGCATGATATTATTGGTGCCGATAATTATCGGGCAGATAATGCGAACTGTATATTATTATGTATTTATCGGCTATATGAAATTTTAGAAATTTTAATTGCTTTAACAACTCTACACTGTTTGATCCGATTACTCTTAGATGTAGCCTTATCTTGTTCTCAAAAAGGAGGCCAGATTCACTGTTGGCTATAGAAAGGATTGTGCACCTTGCTCTGGTAATACTTCACTAGAGAAAATAAATGAACATTTGAAGAGTCAAAGGTGTTCTTTGTCTTTGTTGTGTTAACAATTTGTGAGGTCCGTTAGATTTGGTTAGATCAGAAATATGGAATGTTAAATCATCCATCTTTGCTCACTACATCTTCAAATACAAAAAAGATTTTTTGTATGTGTAAACATCAAAGCCTGATCAGGCTTTGATGTTTACACATCGTCAATCTTCGAGTGCTCTTCTTCTCTTCCAACACAAAAGCTAGAAATTTAACAAAATTTGTAAATTAAAGCAGACAAAAACTGACACAAAGACCTGTGATAAATGGACTGCACTTATATAGCGCTTTTCCACCTTAGCGGCACTCAAAGCGCTTTACAATGGCCTCTCATTCACCCATTCACACACACATACCAATGGCAGTAGCTGCCATGCAAGGTGCTAACCTGCTCATTGGGAGCAATTTGGGGTTAGGTGTCTTGCTCAAGGACACTTCGACATGTGGACAGTCGGAGCTGGGATTCGAACCGCTGACCCTTCGATCACTGAACGACCCGCTCTACCAACTGAGCTACAGCCGCCCCATTTCCGAACATAGTGGAGATCAGCAGGACTCCATTCCTGCACCCAGAGAGGACACCATTCCTGGCATTACTGAAGGGACAAGCACAGCATGGAGAGCTTCTGAGACAGTTACTGAGAACTTAGTGAATTACTCTGGCTTGTATGAGGTTTATTGTTGTGGACATTCTAGCTATAGTTGCTTCAGGAAATGTGTGGTTATCTGAACGTGCATTTCTTTAAAGATAGCCCATGTACAGTACTTGTTTAAGCTGTTGGGCTTCTTCTGCAGAGACAATCACTCCGGCCATTTTGAGAGGTGGTGCGTCAATTTGCAATATCTAGGTGATTGGCTCTTTTGTACCTTTGAATCCATCTTACAATAAAGGCACTTTGAATAGAAGGGTCAGCTTACACTGCATCAAGACTGAACTAACATCTGTTCCTGTTAGTCCCAATGCCTAAATGAAGCACCTCAATAATTTATGTGGGTTTGTTCTCAGCTCAAAGGTGGAGCTCTGATGGTTAAGAAGATTATCACATTTAGACATCCTCACACCTTAATGCCAAATAATATTCTTGGTTATTCACAGGGAACTGTATGCTGCATGGTACCAGTATGCCAGTTCATCTGCCACTAACTTCACACAGAGCTGGTTAGGACTTTATAGCAAACCACCTACTGTAGGGTCCTTGCCAGAGTATTTTTCCTTTGGTACTGGTCTAATATTAGATGTCTTTAGATTAATTGCTTGTGGTGTGGGTTCAAACACACACAAAAGTGTTTTGCCCCAGCTATGTACAGACTTATATTGTGTGATGCATCTGAGTGTTATGAGCTGCCTCATCTGCTTATACTGTTTGGATGAATCTAGTGCCATTGGTCTTTTGTCTTTTACTGGCTTGCTTGTGTTTGGTTGGTTGGGTAGATTGTTCTAACAGCTGCTGAAGCATCAGAGTTCTGGGAGAGGTTGACAGCAAGTCAAGGTCAGAGAATGTCCGGGTCAGGTATACTGTATATGTGCTACTGGGTGTCACGACCTAGGGACAGGCGGTCCCTGTAGTAAATACTCCATGTCACTGGTCACCAAGGGGTGGCGTCAAAACCATGCAAAAGTGTGTACTCAAATGTCCATAAAAGTTGGTTTATTACAGCACTTTCCAGTCTGAATAATATGGGGGTGCTATGTGCCAAACGTCCCAGTCAGAGGGAGAGTGGCACAGACACAGGTCTATTTTGGTGAGCCATTCACATGGGGGATCGACTCTATAAATCTGGATGATTTCCCCCCTACCCTCTCTCAGCGAGCTGCCGGTCACCCTCTCAGACTTGTCTTCACGTTAAGGTACGTTTCAGCACTTTGCCATGATATTATGGACCATTCTTTCATATTAACCTCACGTGTGAAGTTGATTAACCTGTATGGTAGGAATGCAGGTGTAGTAGGAGTGCAAAGGTGAGTTGTTTATGAAATGAGTGACTTTTCAATATAGTTTAAAGTTAAGTATACTGTGATCAATGCTACAGTATTTGGTTGATATCGATAGGACTAGAAGCCAGATTTCAGAGAGAGCTAAGCAATTGTTTTAGTTCTTGGACAGTATTACTGTACTATTTTGCTGAACACTGACAACAGGTTAGTGTCACCTTACATGCCTTTCAATTAGTTGACCATTCACTCCTCTTGTCACCTATATGATGAAACTCTTGTCACTTGTGTTGAGGCATTCTCCTGCTCTGCACTGTGAAAGCTTGGGTTAGCTTCTTATGTTTTACTGTTAAAGATCTGTTTTGTATACTCCACAGAAATGTGATACATGTAATACACTATGTACATGTAAAGTAAGATTGTGATACAATCTCTCTCATTCTTCACTTTTGCAAAAATTAGAAGTTATTCCTGTTATTCCTTTAAAAATGTGGACAAAATGTGAATATACAGTACAGTACTGTGAATATACAGCATTGTGATCTATGGCCTCAATATTCCATCTCACTTAATAGGCGAAATGTCATCACACAAAAGCTCTCCTATAAAACATATAGCTACAAATAGAGTCCAGCTTCTGGCATGCATACAATACATGTCCTTAAAGGAGTAGTAAAGGGAAAATGCATGTTTAGCCCTGTTTTAAGGTTACTTATGATCATATACAATGGTTCAGATCAAAACGTTGACAAAACTAGCACTTTTGAGAAAGTCTGATAATTGCTCTACCACCGTTTTGGTCATACAATGGATGTGGGTGGGCACCTTGAAAAATCATTCAAAAAACATGTTAAACTCTCGATTTCAAAGACAAGAAACTCACCGAAGTGTTAGTTGGCGTTCTGACATATAATTCGCCATAAAGTAAGATTCTAGTTCATCTGGAAAGGCTTTTTTTAATATTAAGCATAGAACTATTTAGTCGCAGCACATACGTGTGTAAACTTCCGCAAACTAGGTAGCCTAGCAACATAATCGGTGAGTTTAACATGTTTTTGAAAGATTTTTCACGGTGCCCACCCACATCCATTGTATGACCAAAACGGTGGTAGAGCAATTATCAGACTTTCTCAAAAGTGCTAGTTTTGTCAACGTTTTGATCTGAACCATTGTATATGATCATAAGTAACCTTAAAACAGGGCTAAACATGCATTTTCCCTTTACTACTCCTTTAAGTTCCCTCTTCAGTATGAGCTGAGTCCCCTCTTGGACGCCCTCTAGAGGACGCATGGGAGTAAATCAGGAGTGGACGCTATAGGGAAGCCTTGATGAGCCCCCACATACATAGAGTAGGTGACATATCTGAGCCAATAAGACTAAAGACAGAATTCAATTCTCAGCTCACAGCTCAATTGCCCAGGTGAAAGAGTGATTACGGTACATTACAATCAGCATTTAGGTACACAGCATTTCCACTAGCTGTGATATGGCTACACATTTCACCTTGACAGTTCTACAGGACCAGGGGCGGGGATCCTCGGGGGGTCAGGGGGAACATGTCCCCCCCAATATTTAGATTGGGGTAGTGGCATTCAAATGACCATACAGCCGCGTAGGAAGATGTCCCCCCCAAAAAATACTCTTGCAAAATGTCAATGTAAATGTCCCCCCCAAAGTTGGATACAGATCCCCGCCACTGTAAAGGACCATAAAGAGACCATTTGATTTATGAGAGAGATGGTAACTTTACATTTCCCATTTTGTTCTCCAAATTTCAGTGCTTAGGATAAAAAGGGAAAACATGGCAGACGCGTAAGTATACTATACTTGGTCAAATGTGAATAAAAAAAAAATGAATTAGAACATTACTGTACTGTATGTTGTGTTTAATTGGCGTTTCTATTTTCCAACCATCAAAAAATACTGGACAGGCCGCCCTCAGCCGTGAGTTCATTAACTTAATTAACCAAAATTCACCTCAACAACTGCAAATGCATTTACATTATGCGTATATGATACCTTGAAATGTACAGTATGTCTTCCATTTGCCCTAATTTCAGAAAACAAGGTCCAAGATCTCCTCCTCTCGAAAGCTGGGGCTAAAGGTAGTTACGTAAAGCATCTCACTGTTTAAGGACCGATTCCCTTCCCCAAACGCTAGCGACCAGCTTCATATTAAGAAACCAATGAGTTTTGGGATACAGCACATTCAACAGAGTGCATATCTGATAAATCCTCTACTGTTCAGGGTCCCATGACCATGGCCATGCCTTCCTCCCACAGATCAGGCTGCTGACCATAGCTGCCCAGATGTTGCAGGACGAGAAGGAGGTGAAGGTGAAGGAGAGGGAGGACGCTCTGGCTGAGAGAGTTCCTCCTCTCAAACTGTCTGGACTGTCTGTGCAGGAGCTCCAGGTGCTGCCGCGTCAACATTACGTAACATATACACACATTAATTCCTAGTGAAATGCAGTATATATTATGCTGTTGTTTTATCTAACAGGATCTATGCAAGGACCTGCACCATAAAATTGATGTTGTAGATGAGGAGCGGTATGATACTGAACTCAAGGTGAACAAGAATGATAAAGAGGTAAGCTACTGTACTCCAAAAATCCTCTTGATTTGTGTTACATAACACTAACCATAACCGTTTGAGGCTGCGTTTAGAAGCAATACTAACCAAATACTGCCCCCTAGTGGTTGTAAACACCTCGTTCGGAGTTTGTCAAGATCTTGGTGAAGCGTCACAGGCTGGAACGGGAAATAGATGGTAAAGCCCAAGTATCCTAAAACAGTGATGTCCATTCCCTCTGCCAGATCGATGAAATGATGCTGAAGATCATTGAGCTGAAGAGCAAATTTAAGAAACCTATCCTGAGGAGAGTGAAGATCTCTGCTGAGGCCATGCTGAGTGTCCTGCTGGGCTCCAAACATAAGGAGTCCATCGACTTCAAGGCCAACCTCAAGACAGTCAAGAAAGAGGACGAGAAGGTATGTGTGTCCATACTTGTCTTTTCAGGATGCCTGCAACTGCGACCCCAGGGAATATCTTTTCAATAGTATAGGAATCTTGGGTAGGGATGGGATTGGGTGCCAATTCTGTTTGTGCTCCCCTCAGAAAGAGGAGGTGACGGACTGGAGGAAGAACGTGGAGGCTATGTCCGGCATGGAGGGCAGGAAGAAGCTGTTTGACGCTTCTGGAAACTGAAAGGGTACAAATATCATTGGTGAGGTTCAATCCATCAGTCAACATATTTAAAGGCACCCAACGAAACGTGAATCAAAACAATCCGTTCTTTGTTTATTTTCGAAATTCCTCAATTATATGGTTCCTTGTAGTCTAATAAACATGTTGAATCACTTGAATGTCTTTCCTACCTTGTAATTTCTTCGCAAAATGATATTTAGCTAATGTTTTGAAAACAACAAAGATGTGTGAAACGTCACTATTATGTGTTCCGCGTATTGACGCAATGACGTAGTACGCAATTTTCGGGGACCACCTTCTCAAATTTGCTCTAGAGCGCATACTAGTGGTCAAAAACTACATTGCGTACCTTTAACAGACAAACATAATTGTTTGCATCTGATTTGATATTATATTTCTCACAGTTTCCTGGTGAATATCAATCACGTGACACTTTCTGGTTGGAGAGAAGGATACAGAAACAGAGTCCATGTTATGGAGGGGGCAACTGAAGGTCTCAAGAGATAACGTTCATGTTTTGTACATGACATACTGTAGGTCTTTTTAATGACTGTATGGCATCGCTTTAGCAAATGTAGGTAGCTACAGTATGTGTACTGTGAATAAATGTGTTTGATACTTATTGTTTTCCAGGCAATGTAATTCCCTTCTGCAATGGCTGTGTCAGAGCAGAAGTGGTAAGCCATAATTATACTCTTGCATTACTTGCAATTCTCCCCAACAGCCTGATGATGGCAGTATTATCCTTTAGAACTGAGCCTGAAGTAAAACAGCCAGTGTCCAGACGCTTTATTGGTACTGTGTAATGGACTATGCAAAGTAATATTTATTGTGTATCAACGTCCAAGATTAAATTGATGTTGAGTTCCTCATTGTTGTGTTTTTTCATCATACAACTTTTGCCAAACAGTGGACAACATGCCATTTTTATCATTCTGTGCAGGACACCAATATTTTTCAACATGTTTACAAAATTCATTCATCTATAGTTTGTGAAGTACAAGATGTTCAAATATTCCAGTAAGCTACGGTTTGGTTAGTTTGGATATGCCTGCCATTAATAAAACACAAAGTGTGAGAGGCTCATCTCGCTAATGTCTCAAAATATATAAAATGGACTAACTGCTTCTGTTCCTAATAGATTAATGAAATGTATTAGTCTGTCTAGGTGTTAGTATAATCACACACACAGTATTGTACTTCAACACATGAGAAATGTCTTCACCCCCCTTGTCCTGTTCCTCAGTGAATGCAGACAGACCACAGGTGGACAGTTGACCACAGGTGGACAGTTGCGCATGAAGAACATACACCAAAGATTGGGATGTGCAGAATTTCAGGGCAAGAATGTTGAGGACAGTGGACAGTCTATTTTAGTGGGCCACTCACATGAGCTCCAGAATCTATATATCTACCTTTCCGTCCCTCTAGCCTCACAAAGACGATACGTTTATTCCTGTCACCTGGAAGGTAAGTTTCTGCCTTAACACAATACACTATCCCTGAAGGAAGTCAGTAAATGTGATTGTGAGAAAAGAGTTCATTCTCTTTTGACAGCAGGTCAAGCTACCTGTGAACTTAAATCCAAGAGGTCAAGTTGAAGTAGTAAATAAGGTGGCACAGAAACTGAACATTTGAATTAGATGATGATGGTAAACTAAATTATTCTGTGACAGTACAGTACCATAAAGTGCTCAACTAGGTATTTAATGGCTGATTAGATTGATTAATGAGACTGTATTGTGTCTCTAATGTATGACACGTTTGAGCTGATCTATTGTTTTTAATGTGAGTGTGTATGAAACTGTTTGTATTGCTGTCATTCTTGGCCAGGTCGCTCTTAAAACAATTTGAATCCCAATGGTCTGACCTTGGTTAAATAAATTTAATGAAAATGAATGAAATTAATTGTTAGATACTATCTTTCAAGGTGTGTCCACAAGTTCATGTCAGTTACTCTAAGTTAGTAATTAATCTCTCTGAAACAGAATAAATGTTCTAACAGTTAAGTTGTTGAGGCTAGATATTATAAAGGGTCATCAGTCTGCTGTTCTTAAATGAAATAGAAAACGGTACATGAAATGAAATAGTTTTAATGCTTTATTTAACATTTAACCTGGTTAGTCTCATTGAGATTAAAATCATTTTCAAGAGACTTGGCCAAGAAAAAAAAACACAATACTGTAATGTCTTTTCATTTGAAACTACAAAGTTGAAATCTGCCTATCAACAGTGCAATTTATAAAATGATATGATGTAAAGCATTTTCTTTGTGCTATACTGATCAACTTTTTTTTACATTGTAAATATGACAGCAGAGACACAAAACTGCAACCATGTCTGAAGCGTAAGTTCCGCTGTCTCACAGGCCTTTCTTGTTCTTTCTTTCAAAATATACAATAGTTTACTACATGGTAAGAATATGGTCTTTAATCTTATGTACATCTCTGTGTTTTCTCTGCTATCGACCGCTGTCCCAGGATGCAGGTAAGTTCCTGCTTATATTCAAGACAGAAACAATTGCTGAAGTGAAAAAATAATGTGAAGACATGGCATAATCGATTTGAGCACATCTCATCTAAGCGCTCGAAAGAGTACAAACATAAACAGCTCATATTTTCTCAAGAAACGTTTAATGTCCTTTTTTCAGAAACCAAAGCCGAAGATTTCTGCATCTCGCAGATTATACTTGAAGGTACTGTTGTCTGTGTAAACTGAAACAGTGTATACAAGAAGTATAGTTATTGCACTGCCAATCTAAGTGTTGTAAATGTTTATTACATACTGTAGATGAATAGATAGATCTTATTAATCTTTCTAGTAAAGTGCGAGTTGTGACTTTACTGCATTATGTGCTGTGCTCAAGACCAAACTGCTCAAGAAGGCCATGACGATGGTGGAGGCCGAAAAGGAGCAGAAAGCAGCAGACCGGGAGAGGATTCTGGGAGAGAGAGTCCCACCACTCGAACTGTCTGGCTTGTCTGTACAGGAACTTCAGGTACAATCACACTCTATGACTGGTCTGTATTCAGGCATTTCACAGGTATTATTAATAGTTCAAAATGGTTTACTGCCCCTGACATCTGAATCTAAACTAATTTAGAGTAAATTACCATGAAAGAGTTTACTTGCGTTTTAATCTTTTTTACTAGGTACTAGCCGATTATTTCTGGCAGGGGGACTGCCAATGTAAACTAGCCTTTTGGCTACAATTGGGTACATTTACATTCTATTTTATAAAATGTTTTTTAATGTACATTGTCCCTCTCTAACAAATAAAATAAACTGAAAACTGAAACTGAAACTGTAAGGGAAAGTACCGTGTTTACCAGAAAAGAATGAAATTGATGCACTCAGTTGTTAAACTAAAGCATTCTATCAACAGAATCTGTGCAAGGAACTGCACCAGAAAACTGATGTTGTTGATGAGGAGCGGTATGACGTTGCGGCAAAAGTATCCAAAAGTGATAAGGAGGTACCTACTTCAGGTGTTTAATCAAGTTGTAATATATCCATGCTCAAAATGTGTTTGTAGTTAGGTATCTATCTCTATAGGGGAGTGCTTGGTAACAACCCTTTGTGTGCCATGACATTCTGGGGTGCACAGGTAGAGGAGCTGTCTCAGAAGATCTTTGAGCTGAAGGGCAAGATGAAGAGACCCAATCTGAGAAGGGTCAGAGTGTCTGCTGACGCCATGCTGGGGGCTCTGCTGGGCTCCAGGGTCAAAGAGTCCGTTGACTTCAAGGCCAACCTCAAGACCGTGAAGAAAGAGGAGGAGAAGGTTAGGGTTGTACCATCATTGTCTATGTCTGTTGGTGGAATGGAGAGCATCATTGGTAAATGGTAAAATGGTAAATGGACAGCACTTATATAGCGCTTTTATCCAAAGCGCTTTACAATGAAGGCCTCTCATTCACCCATTCACACACACATTCACACACCAATGGCGGCAGCTGCCATGCAAGGCGCAAGCCTGCTCATTGGGAGCAATTTGGGGTTCAGTGTCTTGCCCAAGAACACTTCGACATGCAGTCAGGAGGAGCCGGGATTCGAACCACCAACCCTACGATCATTGGACGACCCGCACTACCCCTGAGCTATACATTCCATACATATATACATTCCAGCTATACATTGGAATTTCAGGAATTGAACAACCTCTATTGCAGCAGGATGATCATTGTGGTGGAGCTGTCATGAGGATGAGTTACCGTATTGTTGTCTTCCCCCCACAGAAAGAGGAGGTCACTGACTGGCGCAAGAACGTGGACGCCATGTCTGGGATGGAGGGAAGGAAGAAGATGTTTGCTTCTTAATCATGAGATCAAGAGAACATTAACATTTAACGTATGGCTGTTTACATACTGACAGTCAAGACAAACACGTTTTGTGAGTCTCTTTAATTGTTACATGTAAATTGTGTACATTATGCCGTCATATGATAATACTATTCTCCCTCGATGGTGAGTTGTATCATTTGTATGTAAAACATAATGAAATACTGTTATTTATTTAATATCTTAAGGAGATGCTAAATGTGTGTTAGGTATCAAATTTGGTGCCATTGACAATAAAGCATTGTGTAAACATATTAATTGCTGTGAGTAGTTAATGTATAGGCTAAAGTGTTGTGTACGTGTTTTAGTACGTGTGTGCGTGCGTATAAATAATGTGTTCAGTTGATTGGGAGGTATTGGGAGGTACGTTAATCAAGAGAGCGAGAGAGCAAGGCAAGGCAAGTTTATTTATATAGCACATTTCAGCCACAGGGCAATTCAAGGTGCTTTACATGAGACATTAAAAGCATTAAAACAAAAAGCAAGACATTATAGACATTTAAAACAAAAGGCAGGACAAATTAAAAGCATTAAAACAAAAAGCAAGTCATTATAGACATTTAAAACAAAAAGCAGGACAAATACAATACAGGAATAAAAGTTACAGTGCAGTATACAGATAAACATAACTCCTCTCAGAAAGCAGTGGCAAAAAGAAAAGTCTTCAGGCTTGTTTTAAAAGAACCAAGAGTTGCAGCAGACCTGCAGTTTTCTGGAAGTGTGTTCCAGATATGTGGGGCATAAAAACTGAACGCTGCTTCTCCATTCAACCATTCTCATTCACTGTGTAGGCCATCATACTACTTGACTGTCTAGCCACGTTCAGTGAGTGCTACAATGTTGCTGTCTAGCTATCATGCCGCGCCTCCTTGCTCAGTAGCTGCAGTGATCATAGGAGACAGACGAGACGTTTTTGGGGGGAAATGCATGGTGATTTCTGTTGTCGAACATCTGTGAGATGCTTTTGCTTTTGTCCTTCTTTTATATCCATTCATCCAATTTCGTAAGATAACGTGATTTGCCAATAGCCCGCCAATAGCCCACGTCTCGGCGCGCCTCCATGGCGAGGCGTTCCTCAGTCCTAATATGGATAATAAACACGAGGATAGTACCGCCCTCATGCGGAGTGGACAGTTTCTATTGGGCGAGAAGAACATCAATCATCGACGTCTGGCAACGCTCTCTAGGTTGTCTAAATTTGACTCAGCTCACAGCCTTGACTCAGCTCACAGCCAACACTACACAACTGGTCCGACCTGAATCCCACGCAGGGTAAGACTATTTCAGTGTTATGGTATAATGCATTTCCCTTAAAAATAATTTGCCTAACAGTTATAACCTTCGCGCGGTCTCTTGCGTTGTCCGTGAGCTGCTTGGTGGAGATGAGATGACCCGTTATCCATGCATGTTACCCGGCAGCTAGACAATAGCTGTTTTGATGAGCTAGCGTGTAATGTTAGTGATTTCATGCTTTTAACTGTTACTTGTTGATATGGTTGATGTTTTCACGTAAACAACACGTACATTTGATCATGTTTCCGGGCTGTTTCTCTTTTAAATTAACGTTACTGAATGCCTAGTTACAGATGTGTAGGCCAGCACTTGAAATGCCTGTATCGTTCAAATATTTGTATTTGAATCCCTTTATTTATAGATTTTTTTTTAGCACTGTAGGCTTAAATGCACCCTTTTCATCCAATGTAAAACAATGCTGATTGTGTGAGGTGGGGTTGTCACTGCACCCTCATTTTGATACGATTATTTCCTGTGTGTCGAAGGCTTCTGCTGCCAGTCCTTCGGATGTCCAAATACAAAATCTTTCTGCTGAGGCATGGGGAGGGTGAGTGGAACAAAGAGAACCGCTTCTGCAGCTGGGTGGACCAGAAGCTGAGCCTGGACGGCATTAAGGAGGCCCAGGAGTGCGGACGTCTCCTGAAGGAGCAGGGCTACAGGTTCGACATGGTGTTCACCTCCCTGCTCAGCCGCTCCATCCACACGGCGTGGCTGGTGCTGGAGGCCATGGGGCAGGAGTGGGTGCCCGTGGTGAAGTCCTGGAGGCTCAATGAGCGACACTACGGCGCCCTGATCGGGCTGAACCGGGCCGAGATGGCCCTGATCCACGGAGAGGAGCAAGTGAAGCAGTGGAGGAGAAGCTATGACATCACGCCGCCAGCAATTGACGAATCACACCCTTACTTCCTGGAAATCTATAATGACCGCAGGTACAGCACCTGCGATGTGGCTAAGGAGAATCTGCCTCGTTCAGAGAGTCTGAAGGAGGTGCTGGAGAGACTCCTGCCCTACTGGGACAGCACCGTGTTGCCAGAGATCAAGAGTGGTAGGACTGTGCTTATTTCGGCCCATGGGAACAGCTGTAGAGCCCTGTTAAAACACCTGGAAGGTATGCGGCCAGAGAGCACCAGCACCATGAGGGTTCACTCTGCTATTGTTCTATCAGCTTTTGTCTGTGCGGGTTTAGTATGAGCTGGTCACTTTCACTTTGTATTCACAAAGAGAACAGCATTGTTAGCCTGGAAGACAGTCTTTCTAGAAAAAACAAACACAAACAAACAAAAAAATTGACTTTTGTGTTACAGTGGATTTTGATTTTTTTGGCAAGAAAGACTGGCTTCCAGGCTAACATATTGTACCCATAAGTTCCATTCGGTTGCGAGGAACATACAGTATTTCAGTTCCAGAAATGGTATGCTGAACTTTAACAAAAAGGGCACTGAGTTTATGTTACATTTGACTACTGCTATTAGATCTGTGTTGACCTTTCAGCACACCCACAGCAGCCTTTGAGGACTGTGCATGTAGCCACAGCCGTTCACTTACTTTATGAACTTAGTTATGTAAAGGGTGAGTATAAGTTGGTGGAAATGTTTAGGTTCATTATGTTTAACATGATCATACTCTAAGTAGTATTGACATGGATTTTATCTCTATGTAGCAAATATCTTTGGTTATTTGAATGATGAATTATCTGCACATACAAACATGATCGTCACTGTTTCCACAGGCATATCGGATGCAGAGGTTGTCAACGTGACTCTACCCACGGGGATACCGGTTTTGATGGAGTTGGATGAAAACCTTCAGTGCGTGAAACCACGGCAGCTCCTGGGAGACCAGGCAAAGATTCAGGCAGCTATAAAAAAGGTGGAGGACCAGGGAAAGGTCAAACAATCTGCCTGAGGTAGTCCAGGCAGCGGTCTGTAGGATTGGCCTTGGCTCTTGGCTTCGCACTGGTTCACTATGCACGACTTCTAATTGGATTCACCTAAAACTCGATTCTTGATTTTATTTCTAATTGAGTAAATCCGTATCCAGGGATAGACTGTTTTAGTCAGAGGGAACTTTGTGAGGCATAATATTCTTGGCACAGTCCATAGGCAGAAAATTAAAATGAAGGTACTGTAGTTAATAGACTGCGAGGGGAAGCACTGAGGAGGTGTCTGTTTATAGTGAAGATGCTCTTACAGACTAGATAACTTTGACAAGATATTTTTCAAACCTATGTCACATGTGCCTTTAGTGTTAATTAGGTTTGGAGCTTAAAGGAGAATGCTCGTTTTTGACAACCTGGACCTTATTTACGACATATTATAAGACGTTTGACTCACGAGATCACTTTGGTGTAGTTCGGAGGCATGTAGAAGAAATGTGAAATCCAGCGCGAGCCAGTATATCCATGTAATGGCGGTGGACGGGGCACCGAGAATGCAGTTTCTAAAAATCTATTTTCGGACGCTAAACGGTTGTTTTCATCAATCTGATTTTATGAATCGACAGTTGTGATTCCCCAAAGCGAGGCCTTGTTGTGGTTTTCAAATACGTGGTCTTTAGCCTCTGTATGATCTTTAAACGCCTTTCCCCACTTGCTCCAGCACGCATGCGCACAGGCCAGCACGCTTTAAATTTCTTCTACAGGCCTCCGAACTACACCAAAGTGATCTCGGTGAGTCAAACGTCTTATAATATGGCGTAAATAAGGTCCAGGTTGTCAAAAACAAGCATTCTCCTTTAAATTGAAGTGTGACAGTTACCTAGACATACCTGTACAGTACATTCATACTGTACAGCACAGTATAATCCAGAACGTACAATGTACACCACTTAATTAGCAAATATTACCTCATCGAGATTGACAGACAGGCTATTAATTTCAAGCTGGGGGTGATTTCAAGCCAGTATATCATAAAAATGCTGTAAATGTTCTACCATTGAGATCCTGTTCTTTATCATTTGGCTCTCAAGCCCATTCTCGATGAACCATTTGAAATTTACAGGCCAGCCCTGTAAACGCGAATGTCTGTGCCTGACTGAGTTAAGTTACACCATTGGTTGGCCGGGTGAGGTTATGCAGATTTATGCAAACTAGCCACAATTTCACACACATATGGTCTAGCCATATACTAGGTTTTAACGTAGTCCAGTTTTATTTCATCAAGTGCTTGCGGAGCGCTAGATTCTAATTGACCATGAATTATAGTATAGCTTATTCCCACTGATGGCAAATTAAAGCCTTTGAATCAGCACCATGCCCAAATATGTTCAAGTTTTGCACTTTATGGGGATACTTGTATCACATGATAGAGGAAACAGTTTTACAGTACTGGCCTCTCCTTGAAATTCAAAGTCAAGGATGTATGCACTTGCACCATCTTTGACAAGTCTCCCTTTTCAATCAATGTGATATTTCTTGTGGCAGTTAATAAACTATTATTCACAGGTAGCCTAAACTGTAACAAAAACTATTTAAATCTTGTGAACTGATAACCAAACAACCATGTGTAGTGATTGTATCCCTCGTTCTCCTGATATGCACTGTTATTTATGTGAGTAAATGTTTTGGAAACTAAACACTCCTTACATTTTTATCTTACATGAACTGTTACATGTATTTTGTATCTTTGAGGGTTTACTGTGATGACTACTGATTTTTGGTTTTGCATAGGGAAAATAAATGTATGCTATGTTTGTGTCTTATTGTGTTGTTAATGTAATGTTCCAAGTCTTTGTCTAATCTGTTTAGATGTTCTATTCCTCTGTGTCGTGCCTACCATTTTGGTGTTTTGTACTTCAGGTCAAAGTTAATCAATGCTAAATAATTTATTAACGTCTTGAGAAAAAACATTTGTAGAGGAACACATTGACCTAAAATACTATTATGTCCTCTAACATTTTTGTATCCAACTCATCCTACTGTAGTAATATGAAATATTTGACGACGTAGAACTGAAACCCATTTCATGGTTTGTGTGGTAGAATAAAAGAAGATTTTATGCAAAAAGACCCTTGCTTGAGGCTGCCTTTGTACACTCTGACTGTGCCTGATTCAAATTATGCACTGGTATCTTTGACCTGAGACCACTACAGCACTGGAGACCCCTGATGTTTCTGAGAGTTGAAGCGTCCGAACCTCAAGGCTAACCGTCAATGGTTCAAGCATCAGTTGTGCTTGATTGATTTTTCATTGTTTTATGAAATGATGAAGGAATATTGCTTGGTTGCTGGCTCCAAAGCTAGGAACTGCCGATTCCCTTGGCTGGAGTCCAGCAGATCTCAGTGACAAACTCAAAGATCAGACTAATGAGTGGTTGGTGACCACAGGCAAATACAGGGGGAGTGGCCCTTCATGCACTGTTTGCATGCAATGTTACATAGCATGTCCTAAAGAATGGGACTATACCAGAAACAACCATTCTGGGTGCTATGGCTCAGATACAGAGGAACATGCTGTATAATATGCTGCCTCGTGTGGCAATAATGATACTGCATCCTGAGGTGTATGTGACCTTTTTCAGTCCATTCTTTACCTCAGCAACAGCGCAGGGTGAGAGATAATGTTTTTGGTTGTGTTTGTTCGTCTGTTAGCAGGATTATACAAAAACTACCAGACCCATTTTCGTGAAACTCGGTGGAAGGGTGTAACATGGGCCAACTTAGAACCCATTCAATTTTGGAGCAGATCCGAATCAGAAGTCGGTTCCACGAGCCGTCCAAACACAGCAGGCCATTCACCGACATTCATTTTTTGGACCAGGATTACGCAAAAACTACCAGATCGGTTTTCATGAAACTTGGTGGATGGGTGTAGCATCGGCCAACTTAGAACCCATTAAACTTTGGAGCCGATCCAAATCACGGGACGGGTCCATGAGCCATTTCCTACTTTGTCCATTCACCTCCAATGCATTCATGGATCCAATGGCTTGGCATATCGGGCTACTGCACCTCACATCTGACTACACAGACACATGCATCATGTGTTCATACAAATGCACAGCCTGGCTTGATTAGATAGATAGATAGATAGATAGATAGATAGATAGATAGATAGATAGATAGATAGATAGATAGATAGATAGATAGATAGATAGATATATAGATACAGTAGATAGATAGAAAGATAGAAAGATAGATAGATAGATAGATAGATAGATAGATAGATAGATAGATAGATAGATAGATAGATAGATAGATAGATAGATAGATAGATAGATAGATAGATAATCTCTGTGGGGGGGGAAATTGGGGCGTTTTAATGTGAAATTGTCTGCAGTATGTGTAACAGACACATTCAGAGGACTGGAAGTCATTTGAAGAGGATTTGTTTTTCAGTAACACTTTCTGTGATGCCCATGTTGATAACACATCATAAACATACTTATAATCTGCTTATAATCACTGCATAACTAGTTATAAGCACTCATGAATATTCATAATGCTTTCTAAAAAAAATAATGATAACACATAAAGCATTTTATAATAACTTGTATAAAGTCAAATGTAATAGTCAAATATAATACTTCATACAGTAGCTGCTGGACACTCATAGCCTATATTTTTTCTGCAAGGATGTATTATAATTCTCAGTTGTAATGCATTATGTAATGCATAATTATTTTATAATGCATTATAATCACTCTTATAATGTATTATAATGTAATAAGTTACTCTAAGTGGTCATTGCGTGCTTTAAGTAAAGTAATGCAAATTCCTGTGGTATAGGCAGATAGCCTACATTACAAGCTGGTTAGAAGCCACTATAAGTGATCATTGTCTGCTTTAAGTAAAGTGAAAAAAAATATAAGAGGTAGGTTAGCAATGAAACTAGTGTTGTGGTTTTTGGTCCTTACCTGCTATAATGTATTAAATTGTGCACTGTCATACATGATCAGATAGGCCTACAGTATTTTCTTGTTTCTGATGAGGTTACCAGTTTAGTTGGACTTTGATCCAGGTCCAACAACTGCACATTTCTACTACTTTACATATGTGACCCAATTTCAATTGACCTTTAGATTCCCAGCGGTGAAGTACTGCTTTAAGCAAACTTCTCTAATCAGGGGTGCCCAATACGTCGATCGCGGTCGACCAGTAGATCACAGAGGCTATACTGGTAGGCCTAGGTCTCGAACCATTCAAAAGAAAAGCCATAAAAAGGCGACTTGATGACCCCTGTTTAAGTTGCATGAGCGGAGGCCAGCTGTCATGTCACCTCTCTTGTTGTCCAAAGGAGCAACGTTTTCCTCATGCTAGACCTACGTAGATTAGAAGTGTGACAGTCATGTAGGCTACTGCAGTTTAGCGGAGTATTGATGATTTAATCACGTGTGGGCTGATTTCATCATTGTTTAGGCTTGTATGTGCAAATGCTCGTTTAATAATCTATTTTGTACCACGGGCTGATAGTAGCCAAGCAGAATCAATCAGAAACTCGAAAAAAGTGAGGATTATGCAACCCTGGCAGATTGCATTCAGTGCAAGTCATCAGAGTGTAGGCTATTGTGCTGTGTGAAGACTGTTCTGACATAGTTGACTATGTAACGCTAACAGCGGACCACCCAATTGATTGTCCATTCATAGTGTGCTAATATGTCATTATCTAAATATGATAAGTGTGATGTTTATTATAGCAGTCCGCTATGAAGTGTTGTTTGATGGTCTGTCAATAAAAATATATGTGAGTGACCAGCAATTATGAAGTATTATAACACTTGACCTTATAAGTCATAACATGCTTAATATAATGCATTATGAATATTTATGAGCGCTAATAACTATATTTAGGCTACTGTTCTATAAGCAGCTTATAATGCATCATTGATAAGTTTATAATGCGTTATAGACATTGGCTTCATAGAAAGTGTTACCGGTCTTTCATTGTCAATGAAGATGTTTGCAACATGGGAGAAGACAGCGACATGTCCTTGTATGGTTGGTGCTCATGGGTCCTCTTCCCTGTGGGGCAACAGTCCTGTCTGAAGCTGACTTGTGTCTTATGTGATTGTATCATGTTTAAATTCCTTTTAGATTAGCTACAATACATGAAGCTCTTATAAGTTTCACCAAATGCTATTTGATTTCACTACTCTACTATAACGTGTAATTGGCTGGTGAAAATCTAATGTTAATTGATCTCAAATAGGCCTAACCATTGATGGTTTCCAGCAGTCCCTAATCCCCTAGTCGCCAATATTTGACTTTATATTTTTATTTTTTATTAGGTTCTTATCCTATAGTTGGCCTACCTGTTAACTAAAGACTGATGGTTTGCCACAATACCCTTTGTTTAAGTGGTAGCTCTAAATTTGTTTACCAATGAATCACACGGTTCCCACCTGGATCCACCATGACATCATCACAAACCCAGGTACTCAAGCCGTCAGCTGTTTTGTTTGCTTTACTATTGAACATTTAATAGCTGTCACTACAGATAGACAGTTGTGAAATGTTTATAGTTTATAAACCTGCAGTTGGGCCAGACATAACTTCTTCTGATGGAGATGAGATGAGAGGGACTGCCAGCTTTCCTCAATGTCTACCAAGGAGCAAAGACACTATTGCCGTTGACACACAAACACACACACACACACACACACACACACACACACACACACACACACACACACACGGCAAGACCCACACTTCATTAAGGCAAGAAACGCATTATTTTGGCATGATCAATGTTCATCCATTCTCACAATCGACCTACCCAGTGTAGCCTAAACATCACAGACATCAACCAGACAGGAGGGGCCAAAACTACGCTAGACTGGCCGATATAAACCCGTTCAACACACTCCTGCTGACTTCGAACTGAAAACATCTGAAGCTGACTTTCTGCAAGACCGGTAAGTTTGGACTATTTCCGAAGTAATATGACTATTGTGTGCATATGCAACGAGGGCATCCATAGATTCTGCAGATACCCTTACCTCATCATTGCTGACTACGTGCAGGAAACGTGACATCGCAAAGTAGTTGTTCAAGTCCTGTCAGTTCTCTTCCCGTCCAGGTTATGCCGAGAAAATAGGCTGGCAGCGCTATGAGAGGCGAATTCTGAATATTCGTTAGAATGTTGTCTATAAGACGGCTGTCCTGCGCATGTGTGCCAGCCCTGTTAAATCCACCGCGTGCCGTGACTTTTCAATCGTTTATGAACAATGTAACCTAATTTATCTTCAGATCACTGTGTTGTAGAAAATGTGAATGTTTCTCAGTCCTTAACTGTAGGCATACAGTATGACGTGTTGTTGTTAGCCTGCTTGAATGCCATGGATTTTGCCCATGCCATGGATCTGGACAGGATGTAGAGACTCGAGTCCTGCGCAAGGAGGTATTATAGTATAGGTTCTGGTTTGAATGCCTCTCTGGGAAACCAGGATCACTGGGTAGGTGGGTAAGATACCCCCAGACTGATGTTCTCCATCACCAGACCACTCACAGTATGTATTATATGCTGGGGGTGTCCTTGGCATTTCCATTGACTCATGGCTTAAGTCAAAATAACACCAATTAGACCTACATTTAGTCTGAGAGCTGTTGATCAGACATCTTCTATTCAACATTCAACACCATTGAATCCTGAATGCATGAAGTTTTTTCTTCAGCTTGAGCTTAAATGAATGATGACGAATTATGTAATTGGAGGCTGCATCCAACACACTAAGATGTATAACCAAAGCTATGTTGGGAATATGGAACCTGTATCACAATGCATATCAAGGGATGACAGAGAAATGGAAAACTGATCATTCCTGCTCTGTGAAGTCAGAGTAAGTAGAAACCCATGGATTTTCTTATAGGTCTGTGAAAATATGTAATAAGTCGTTTTCAAACGTCATGCCAGGAACATCAAAATGTAGAATTTCTCCCCCACCTTGGGCATTATTCTTCCTATCTGCTTCTACCCAGGGTAGGAGATCATTTGACTTTGCACTGTTTGTCATACATTAAGCAGGCATCTCGAAGTGGAAAAGCTGTGTGCCGCGGTGTACATGCCAAGTCAGGATCCAATTCCTTAGATGGTATTGAGAGAAGAGGCCAGTGTTGTGTTGGGGTATGTGAGCAGTTGTCTGCTGATAAACAATGACCAGTTCTCCTGGGGGATGGGGGACATGTCATGGCTACAATTAATGCTCCTGCTAACATCGTCCTCTCCTTCACTTGTCATTGGAATGAAGCTAATTTCTAGGGCTAGAGGCTAATTTGAGGCTTTATAAAGTATTGAGACACCTACACATTACACCTACATGAGCTTTTATGACATCCCATTCTAAATGTATACAGTAGGCATTAATATGGAATTGGTCCCCCCCTTTGCAGCTATAACAGCTTCCACTATTCTGGGAAGATTTTGGAGTGTGCCTGTGGGAAATTTTGCCCATTCATCCAGAAAGTTGGAAGCATAGAATTGTCCAAAATGTCTTGGTAAGCTGCCATTTTGGACAATTCTATGCTTCCAAGTTTGTGGAAACAGTTTGGGGAAGGCCCTTTTGTGTTCCAGCATGACTATCCCAGTGTACAAAGCAAGGTCCATAAAGGCGTGGTTGGATGAGGCTGGTGTGGAAGAACTTGACTGGTCCGCACATAGCCCTGACCTCAACCTCATCAACACCTTTGGGATGTATAAAACATCCATGTCTGACCTCACAAGGCTCTTCTGGATGAGTGGGCAGAAGTTCCCACAGACACACTCCAAAATCTTGTAGAAAGCCTTCCCAGAAGAGTGGAAGCTGTTATAGCTACAAAGGGGGACCAACTCCATATTAATGCCTATGAATTTACAATGGGATGTCATAAAAGCTCCTGTAGGTGTCCCAGTACTTTTGTCTGTATAGTGTACATGTCCAGTATTGGTTGTCAGCTTGACATACAGTACGAGGCTTGTTTGTGTGTTCAGAGCAGGTATTCTCAGCTGTAGACGTGACATGAAACAGACTTGGCTTCAGGCCTGCTAGTACAGTATAGACAAACCGCTACTGTGTGTATTCTCAGTGGCTGTAAAATGTGCTCTTGTGCAGCCTCAAACTAAACTGCTGGGTCTTGAGCTCAACACTATAGAGCTGTCAGTGTTCCCCCCTTCCAAGAGCAGTGCATCATGATTGGTGTATTCTAGTGATAAGAATCTCTCCCTGTTGAGAATTAAATTTATGTGATGTCTTGCTCCTCTTGCTGCACAGTATTGAGAATGGCCATACTTCTGTTTATGAAAGTTTATAAATGTGAGTTTAATGACGTGTTTAGTTCAGGTTGAGAAGCACCCCCCCCCACCCATAAGAAAGCTGTAACACATTAAGTTGACTGAAACAGCTGCATACTGTAGGGCTGATGACTATTTTATGACTGAAGTTTGCAATAACATTGGCTTTCTGTAAAAGTTCCAACCAAGTTGAGCATACTGTACAGCTACAGTAGAACTTCAGAATTCTCTGATACTCCTGTCGAGTCACATCCATAAAATAGAGCAACTTAATGTGCAGCAATACGATCTTTAAACAATTATTGTTCCAGCTTGCCCGAGGACAAGTAGAGCTCTGTAGTGATAAGTGGTGTGCTCTCAATCTGAATAAGGGGGTTGTCTATTCGTTGGTGTCACAGGTGTAACATTCTAAATGTGAGAGGAAATGGTTTTCCACATGAGCAAATTAAAGGAGTAGGAGAGGTTAGTGTGAATGGCATGACTTTAATGGCGTCATTCATCACACATCACCCTGCCATCGGGCTGCTGGGCCATTAGAAAGGAGACAACATTCTCCATGTCACCAAAGGACAGATGGAGAGGAGATCTCAGAGTTTCTGGAGACATTAATTAAGCCAAGTTATTCAACCCCTTTGACTGGACTCAGGAAGATTCTGCAGCATAAGAAGACAAATATGCGCTGCCTCCCAAGCAAGGATTTGCAGAACATTTTTGTGGGAAGAGCAATGGAAAATGGTGCAAAATACTTCAAAGTGATTACATTATATTTTCTCATATTTATGGAAAACGCCAACCAACCAAATCAGCTAACCACAAATATTTACTGTCCAAACTCTTCTTCCTATCCTCTTAAATACAAGATACAGAAAATAGATCCATTAATATAATGGAAATAAGTTATTTCTGGATGACCACTCTGGATAGCTGCAGGTATTTCCTAGAGTAAACCATGCTTTCTGTCCATGGCCAAGCTACATCACTATAACTAACATAGCCTGTGTGCTTCCTTATAAGGAAAGACAGGCCACTCCAGTGGATGGGATGTGGAGCAGCAAGCGGCCATAGCTGCATCTGTTTCTGCTAGCTTTCCCTTGAGGAGGGAACTCCTACCCAAGAAATTCGAATGTAAACAGTCTGAGAACAAATGTCACAAGACTCATTAGGCGCACTCTAATCTTTGGGTTCCTTTAAAATGTCCCGCCCTTTTAAAGGTCAGTCTTGGTAACCCATCATCAGAGACAATACAGTCACAATGACGGACAAACTACTCCAAGATGAGCTGCAGCTGGTGTCTTTAGTAGACTCTTGTTGTGAGCATGCTTGTCAGTCTCTGAGGAAGAGCTTCGGGTTTGGAGACCTATGTTTACAGAAAACAAACCCGTGGCACTGAAAGTCCAGGTGGAAAGGTGAAGAGGGAACTTGCCGATAATTTTGTTTCCCCAAGAGAACAAAAGCTGGACTGAGTTCCCTGCATAGTGCAGCACAGCCTCCATCTGAGGCCCTCTGGATCTTTACTGTATCAGAAGGTTTTAATCAAGCACAGGTCCACAGCACAAACTCTTGTTCAAACATACAGTACACCCACCTCTCCATTCTGAGGCGGCTGAGAAGGTCAGTGCTACACTGCAACTTGTCAACCTGTGGGACTTTGTGTCCTAAAGGGGTTTTCCCACACACTGCCATATTTGGTCTTGTGAAACACTTGCGAGCAGCTAGGACCTGATGATCGATGGCACACAACTCTTTGACAGGTTTATTTACGTATTGGTGCCTGTAGACTCTTTCTTTAGACTCTTTCTTTACTATCTAATAAGGTTGCTGTCAGATTTTGGGATACTGGCTTTCATTTGAAGTGCCACTTTTTTCCATGTAGGAGAGAGTGCCTTCCTGGGCTAAACATCTGTGAGAAGCCTCCTCCTCCTCCTCCTCAAATCAATCAATCAAAGCTTTATTTGTATAGCGCATTTCATACCCAGAGGCAACACAATGTGCTTTACAGAGAACAAGGGAGGTGGGCAGACATCCCACCCCTACATATTCCAGAGGGAAGCAAAAAAACAGTATCACCCGGGGGCCAGATAAGTGAGCTGTAAAAATTCTTCCCTGACCCCTCTCAACAAGGCGATCGAGCAAGCTCCAGGAGTATGTTTGTCTACCGGCTAAGAACATTTATAAAGCAATACATTACATTAAATTACATTTCAAGTCGAGTAAGAGAGGCTAAAAAAGCATCATAGGAGAGACATGGCAAATACTGGTGTGTGTTTGCTATGGCCCAGGCCTAAAGCCGGAAGTGGGCTGGTGTATGTCTGTGTGTACGTGTGTGTGTGTTAACTAAATGCTACGACATCCACAGCAGACACAGGGGTATCTATCGGACTCCGGGAGGTCTGCTGGTGACAGTGGGGCATCCACTGGACCTGGTTAGAAGATAGGAGGGAGAGAGAGAGGCACTAGGGAGAGGGAAGGCAGAACAGGGTTAGTAGCACACAGAGCCATAAAAGCAACACAGATATTCCTCCTCCTCCTCCTCTCGATTGTCCCTGATGGGATTTGTGGCTTGGCCTTTAATTGTCAACGCTAATGCAAATTATGCATTTAAAAAGGGCCTTTAAAGGAACATAATGTTTTACTGGGCCGCCCTTTGATGTTGCTGGTTCATAAACTGTGTGACATGCTTTCATCTACTGGATCACTATTTGCCCAGACGATATACAGAAAGAAAGAAATAACACATGGGATGTATACTATATAACACAGGAATGTATGGACACACAAGGAAGTACTATGTGTTGATCCAGTTATTTAAATCTTTCAACAGGAACTTTTTATACACTTCCAGACTACAGTATTTAATCGTGACTTACTGTGAGCTGTGAGCTACAGGAGCTTAATGCAGGCATCTTGAGGTTGTAATCTCCTTGTTGGTTATAGGAACATGGTGAGCCCAACGTTAAGTGATTTAAGTCTCTCATTTTTGATGGGCCATACTGAAGACTGAAGATATTTTTCAGAGTAGATCGCATTAATCACACACAATCCAGATGAACCCAATCAGGAGTTGATTATACATGTACTGCAGAATGCAGAAGTCTCTTTCTCATAGAAAATGAGAATCTTGACATAAAAAGACAATAAACAGAATATATTCAATAACTCGTAGTTAAATTGCTTGGAAACTTGTATTCTATCAGTGCACGCAACGGCCTGCACAGTGCACAACCTATTCTCCTTGTCCTTATACTGTATCTGTGGCAGGTACAGTATTCAGGTGGTTGAATGTTTTCCTAATGTGATATTCATGTAAGGTAACTCAAGATTTCTCAGTAAATAAATTAAACGGGGAACAAGTATTACTGTCAGTGGTTTGAAACCGGGCAGATGTTTTTTGAATTGACTGGAGCGGCAGTTGGTTTTGGCTGACCATGCTCACGTCCAACCATGATGTGTATCCTGGCCCTTAAGTTCCTCTGTCCTCATTCTGATGTCACCGCATTCATGATCCCACTCAGAGTCACTTGAAGTGCCTTATCACTTTTGTTTATATCTCATTTTTGACAGCGTCATGATTTGTTGTGATTGGATTTTTTAATATTCATGAGCAGTGTCTGGTGCATGGCTGTGTTGTGCTTGGTTATTGGATGGCCCAGCTTGAGTGAGCCCTGGTCAGTTCACTCTGAGAGTAGGAGAGAGAGAGAGAGAGGGAAAGAGAGAGAGGGAAAGAGAGACAGAGGGAGAGAGAAGGAGAAAGAGCTTTGGTCCTGTTCCAGTCTTGTATTCCATGAGTTTCAGACGGGAGAGAGGAGGGAGGGAGAGAGAGAGAGGGAGAGAGAGAGGAGGGAGGAGGGAGAGGAGGGAGGGAGAGATGAGGAAGGGGGGAGGGAGAGATGAGGAAGAGGGGAGGGAGAGAGAGAGGAGGGAGGGAGGGAGAGAGGAGGGAGGGAGGGAGAGAGGAGGGAGAGAGAGAGAGAGGAGGGAGAGAGAGAGAGAGAGAGGGAGAGGAGGGAGGGAGAGAGGAGGGAGGGAGGGAGAGGAGGGAGGAAGAGAGGAGGGAGAGGCCGACATGCCCGGGAAGTCAAATCAGTTACAGATGTGTAAATTAGAATGTGTCCTCAGCCCTCGTCATGTGGGAATGATTTGTGGACTTGATTCTACCTTGTGGCAGGGAGAGTGGACATAACATAGGAAACCTATAACATGCACTCCATGCATAAACCAAGAAATGATGAGACTCTTGTACAGTAAGTCTGTTTTTTGGGGTGGGGGGGGGGGGTTGAAGGGGAGGGATTAGGCAAGTGAAGACCTCTGTAGACTATGGTGGAGTGCGTTGGGGGATGGAGATGACCTGTTCACCAGATTCTTCAGCCAGCTAACCCAGAGGTTGGCTCACGCTCGGACGCTGTTATCCTGCGAGTGGATCCAGAGGTGTGAGTGGAGGATGTTATAACGTGCACGGACACACCTCTACTCCAAACTAATCACCGGCTTGATGACAGATGGGACAGGCCTCTTGGTGTGTGTGTGTGTGTGTGTGTGTGCGCGTGTGAAGCCTCTTCCGCCCCCACAGTAATACAAGGTTCTGGATCTCTACAGGTCCGGCCCGGCTGGACCTGGGCCAACCCAAACAAGTCTGCAGCTCAAGTAAAACCAGCGGTCCGACATGGACAGAGCGCCGTTAGCCTGCAGGTCAGCCTGTGACTGCCTTGCCCCCTCCACCTCTACTCAGAGCAAACACAGAACAGCCTTTGTCACACCCACGCCCTCATAGGTCCCGTAGAAAGGCAGCTGTAGGGGGAGTGATGGACGGAGGTGTGTCACATGTCTGGGTAGAATTAGGGAAGGAACACTGTAAAGCAAGCTTGTCACGGAGGCAAGAGTGAAACAGTTTCACACAACCAACTGAGAGACAGACAGCTGCTGTTGGCTTTGCTTTGAAATCAAGTAGGAAAGTCGGAGGCTGTGGTTACTGATGATGGTGATGCTGATGATGAAGTCTCCCACTGAGCAAAGACACGTCTAAAAGACGTCTTTTAGATGTCTTTTTTGTCTTTTTCGGACGTCCAAAGACATCCAATTAGGAGCCAGAATGAATGTTTTTTTTAGATGTTCAAATATTGAACCCGTTTTGCACGTCCACAGACGTCTTAGAGGGGTCCAAGCCAGACGTGTGAATATTGAGGGGTCCAGAAGACGTACAAATGGGGTTCTGGACCGACGGACGTTATTAAGACATGATCTGAACGTCTACCTGACGTTGCGTGTTTGCAGGGCTGTTACAGTATTATGCCAGACACAAGGTGCCCTTGACCTGGTTGTTGACTGATGCTGGCTTGGCTGAGAGCCCCAACGAGGGCCAGAGTGCACATAGCTGGCATACCTCCCATATCTGCGCTGAGAGGGACACTTTGTATGATGGCAAGGGGCGTATGGGTGTGAGTGAGGGGAGGGAGAGTTGACTGGAGCAGGAGATATGTGGAGATGACTGGATGCCTTTGACACCTGGCCACCTGCACCTGTGGGCCGCAAAACACGCATTCTCACCTTGTCAATCTACAGACACACGCTATGGGCACGCACGCATGCGCACGCACACACACACACACACACACACACACACACACACACACACACACACACACACACACACACACACACACACACACACACACACACACACACACACACACACACACACACACAAACATCCCAGGTTAAAGAAGATGGATTCTTTCCAAACGTCCTCCTCAGTCTTCTCAGTCATACTCTGATATCATCATGGTCTCTCAGCTGGACTTTACCTACACGGCCCACAATACTGTATTTTGGTACATGTACTGTCAAACATCTGTTTGAGCCACAACTTGATTTGTACTCAATGTCTCATTCCATTCAGAGTCTGTAGGATGTACTGTAGCTTGGTCAGCTTAGAAACCATTACATTTTGGATCGGATCGAAACACGGGGCGGGTCCACGAGCTGCCCAAACATGTCCAGCCATTCACTGCCATTCACTGGCATAAACATCTTGACCAAACGGATGCAGCAATACCAAACATGTGCGCGCAAGGAGCCATGAAATGCATTCATGGGCAGAGGTCTGTGCTCTCTGAGCACCATTTTTAGTTGTGAAATATAAACCAGCTTAGTGTACAGTGTCATAATGCAGTGCACTGTTCAGTTCCGGTGGACTGCACTTGGGTTAGTGTTAGGGTTAGGGTTAGGGTTAGGGTTAGGGTTAGGGTTAGTGTTAGGGTTAGGGTTAGGGTTAGGGTTAGGGTTAGGGTTAGTCTGTGCTGTATCTGCTCTCACAGATGCAGTACAACACACACTAGGGGTGGATCTGCACCACTCCACCGAAGTGGACCATCTAGAATGCTTTACCTCATATGGCCAAGTATGAACACAATGCACACCAGACAGAACTGACTTGGAAGTGGTTTCCATGTCTGTTCCTCAGATGGGAAAGGAGTGGACTTCCAAGCTGGTCTCTTTCTACTTCTCCTAGCAATCCTTGACCCTTTAAAGCACATAAATCCTTGCTGTTTTGTGACTCGACCAAACACATATTTTCCTCCTGGAATGTGCAGTTGTGGCAGGTCAACTTGAGGAGTGAAACTAATGTGGGACATGAGAGTGATGCCAGTTCACATGACTCAGCGAGTTCGCTTGCTCTCCATCTCCATCTCCTAGTCGGCTAAGCTGTGTGTGAGAGAGAGAGGAACGGTGCTAAGTGTTCCCTGTATCCCCTCATAGCACAGGAACATCCTCCTCAAACTTCTGCAGTCTCACACAGAGAGAGAGAGAGGGAGAGAGAGAGGGAGAGAGAGAGAGAGAGAAAGAGAGAGAGGGAGAGAGAGAGAGAGGAAAAGAGAGAGAGAGGGAGAGAGAGAGAGAAAGAGACAGAGAGAGAGAGGGAGAGAGAGAGACAGACAGAGAAAGAGAGAGAGGGAGAGAGAGAGAGAAAGAGACAGAGAGAGAGAGGGAGAGAGAGAGACAGAGAGAGAAAGAGAGAGAGAGAGAAAGAGAGAGAGAGAGAGGAAGGGTGAAGGAATGGGAGCACTCACTCTGGAATGCTACTGTATTCCAGGGAATGTGGCTTCATCAGAAACTCCTGTTCTGGAATGGGCTCTATCGTTGCCGTAGCAACTCTACAACTCTACTGTCTGGTTTTCACCAGGGCCAAGCCTCGTATAGTACAGCAACTGAACCACCCACACACAAGCTTTCTGCTTTGACCAAAGGCTGGGTCAATATTTGGTCCAAAAACATGACCCATCGCTTCACAATAGGAAGGGGACACGCGTCAGTGACAGCAGCCCACACTGTAGAGGGACAGCTAGGACAGGAAGTGACTGATTGAAGAAGGCTTGTTTGTTGGTTCTGCTTTGTAAATGGTAAATGGTAAATAGACTGCACTTATATAGCGCTTTTATCCAAAGTGCTTTACAATGGCCTCTCATTCACCCATTGACACACACACATACAAATCAAATCAAATCAAATCTAATCAAACTTTATTTGGATAGCATATTTCATACACAGAGGCAACACAATGCGCTTTACAGAGAGCAATGGGAGGGTGGGCATACGTCCCACCCCTACATATTCCAGAGGGAAGCAAAAAAACTGTTTCACACTCATACACACACACACACACACACACACACACACACACACGCGCACACACAGCAATGGCGGCAGCGGCCATGCAAGGTGCTAGCCTTGTCTTTGGGAGCAATTTGGGGGGCAGTCTTCTTGTCCAAGGACACTTTGACATGCGGAACATGCCAGATTAGAAGGACTCTCTCTACCTCCTGAGCCCATCTGACCCTGCCCTGTCATTACCGCATACTGAACTGTGACAGTCTCTACACTACATTACATTACAGTCATTTAGCTGACGCTTTTATCCAAAGCGACTAACAATAATTGCATTTAACGTAGGAAGAGCCAATGTACTACTACTCACCAGAACTCACAAGTGCATCTTCTTTCTAAAACAAGTGACTAAGAGCATAATCTAGTGCTGAAGGCAAAGTGCAAGAATAGCAATCTAAAGTACAGTGCAATACAATACAACACAATAAAATACAATAAATGCTTAGGAGGGAGGATTGTTGTAGTACTTCTTGAAGAGATGAGTTTTGAGCCTGTGACAAAAGATGGGCAGCGACTCTGCTGTCCTGACATCAGTGGACAGTTCGTGCCAACACTGTCTCTCACTGGGGAACATGAAAACAGCCAAACACATATGAACTCCTATTACACACTTTTTTCTTTTTTTTTAACTTAGTTTCCTACTGTATGTAAGAACATGAGGAAGAATTTTAGGACTGAGGAATTCTGTCTTAAGTTACACATCCAAGGAGTCCCCTTGTGCCCTTGTGAATAATCTGAAATGCTCGTCTCCTCTAAAACGTCAATCTTCTGGCATGTTCACACATGTACAGGAAGCCAGCGCTGTAAACAATAAGTGAACACAAGCAGTGTGGATTTATTTTCATTGGATTTTCTAAACCAGAATCTCTGAAAGTCGCCTTTTTTTTTGTTGCGGTCACTTTTTCCTTCCTCCACTGAGCGAGAGATGAGTCCGAAAATTGAATTTCCAGCCCTCGGACTTCACATATCATGTCTCCTCGCTGGAGGATTCTTCCAGAAAACCCACACTCTGTGAGTCAGTCTGTGGAAATAACAGGCTGAGCTTATTAGTATTTATACTAACTAACTGAGTGGTGCGGAGAACTCAGCTGCTGTGCCACATTAGTATCAAAATCAGATTAGAATGGCCTTTCATTGGCAGTTGTTTGAAAAAACACGGGTGGCACGCAGAACTGTGGGCTTTCATTTTCCTGCTTATCAGTGTCTTTGACACTTTGATGAGAAGGGATGGAGAGGGATAACCTACTGTACGCTTCGCAAAGCCTTCTGGGAACTATACATGCATGTTGGAAACTGTTAAGGAAAGGGCAGGCACTTTAAAAAAAATACTTGACAAGTGATTGGATGACCCATCTGTCTATCACTGTCTATCACACGCTAACTTAAACTGCTCCTCACCATTGTCACGCCTAAACCCGCACAGCATAGCTGTTCGTATTTCCTGTCAGAAGGCTGATTGGCTAGATCGTTTTCCGATCTGGCACAAACGGATCTCTATGGAGAGTTTTCGGACTGATTTGCGAGAGAAACAGAATGTGAGCTCGCAAGATCAGGATGGTCCCACGAGGCTAGGAGAGAGAAACTGGTCGAGGAAATATTTCTTAGGGCAACTTTGACAATGGAATTACGTTATGACTTTGGAATAACTGTCCACAGAACCTTGTATGAACCACGGCGCAGGTGGTCTTGGTCCCCTAGTGTCACCAGAACACTGGCCCACACTCAACTCTGATTATTCCTCCATCTAGAACTGGCTTTCTTTTTTTGGATCTGCCAATCAACCCAATTCTCCTCACAGAGAAAGTGCACAGATGTGGCCTCTCAGTTCAGAAGACTTCTTTCAGTTATGGAGTTTGTGATTTGGCAAGCAATTTGATGGGCTTACAGTATATTACATAAGTGACTGCTGATTCAATAGATTGTCTCCTGCCAGTGCAAATAAAGATTTATTGCAGCGATTTTAGAGGCACTGTGCTTCAAATTCGGAAGAGACTGGAAGTATTTTCTTAAAGGGTCTTGTGTATCTGTTTTATCATGTAGAAAACGGTATATAATGCTTTTTCACATGCTCTTTTTTCCCCACCAGACCAGCATACGGGGGATATAGCATAGCTACAATTCCAACACACCACAGATCTCTAAAGTACAGTACACTGGACATGATGTGCCACACATGGGTAGAGTGAGAGGTGTGTGAGGAAGTGTGTTGTGGCAGAGTGTTGTGTGCTGAAGCCACGTCGTCCTGATTTGTGTCCCTTCTAACCCCGCCTCCCCGGTCTTTATGGCCCAATCGTACAGTAGTTCCAGGAGTTGCCAGGTAGTTTTGGCCACCCGCAGGCAGTGGTGGCTCAGTTGAGGAAACTTTGCAGTAGACTACTGTACCTGTAACACCAGTCCACCACTGCAGAGTTGAGCTAACCAGCGACATCTGGCAGCTAAACAAACAAATCAAGTGAGAAATTATAATTTAGGTGGCTAGTGAGGAAGTGAGAGACGCAAATGAGACTGAGAGACAAAAGGAGACGGCGGGACAGATGTAAGGGGAGAAAAACAAGCATGTGAGAGAGGGAAAATTCAGAGGTCAGAGGTCAGGGAAGCAGAGAGACACGGGGGGGAAAGGGGGAAAGGAGAGAACGGGAGAGCGAGGAAGAAAGAGAGAAGAAGAACAGGGCTAGATGGAAGGAGAGGACGAGTCACGAGGAGCGTGTGAAAGAATGAGAGAACGGACAAGAGAAAAATAGTTGGAGGGCGACAGTCTGAGGGAGAGCGAGGGAGAGAGGGAGGGTGAGCAGAGGAGGGAGGGAGAGAGGGAGAGAGAGCGAGAGGAAAGAGAGAGAGAAGGAAGAGGGGGGGGGGGGGAGAAGAGGCAGGCTTTGCCTTTTCTGGTAGTTAAAGCTGCTGAGAGCAAGCAGGCATTCTTTGTGCTGCTGCTGGTCTGAGATAAAAACCAGACTGTAGATTTGATCGAGTGAGAAAGGACTGAGCGCGGCCCATGGACTAAGCGCTGCTACAGCTAAGGTATCGTATAGCAGGGGACATTTAACCCTCTTTTAACCGTCATTAGAGAGCCAGTGAATGTGATCCTGATTGTGCCCTGGGTCGCCCCCCCTACAAGTCATGTCCAGCGTGTGTCCAACTGTATTTTGTGTTGACTGATGGCTCATCTCATGATTCGTCTTCTGGACGACTGGTTGTTAAGCCGTAGCAAGACTTGCTTAGTGTGTGTGGTTGTTATCCCAGCTAGTCCCATAGCACAGAGATTGATGGAAAGATTAAATGAGTACATGTGATACTTAACACTGTTGAGTTCTTTTTAGCGTTCATGAGTGCTGAGGGCAGAATGGGATTAGATGTGATGGAATGCGCAGTGGCAATTTGAATGACTCCAGTGTTGACACGCTGTCGCCTAACACTTGATACTAGGCAGTGTTTCACCCTATCATAACATTTATTTTATTTTATTTTATTTTATTTAACCTTTATTTAACCAGGAAAGAAACCCATTGAGACACTGTCTCTTTCACAAGGGTGACCTGGCCAAGAAAGGCAGCATAAAAAATACAGAACATAACACAAGTGTGGGACATAGAATACAGTAAAAACAACAATACTACAGTAAAATCAACAATACTACAGTAAAAACAACAGTGACATCATTAATCCAACTCAAAGCCTGCAGAGACATTCTCCATCAAGGGAATAATCTATCTATGGAAAACTATAAAGAACATCTACACTCCTCTTCAGCAGTGTGAGGACATAGCAGGCTATCTGCCGATCTGGCCGGGGGGAAGTTTGTTGGAAGTGACTGATGCTGATGTTGGGTTTCTTTCAGTCGTAACACAAGGAGAAATCTTCCCGGGCCGCCATGGATGATGACTTTGAGCGCCGTATGGAACTGAGGAGACAGAGGAGAGAGCAGATGAAGATGGAGGCGGAGAGGTGAGTGACCCTGTTTAAACACAGCTACATGTGTGACAGCTACATGTGTGCATACTACAGATACATGTATGCATACAGCTACATGTGTGCATACTACAGCTACATGTGTGCATACTACAGCTACATGTGTGCATACTACAGATACATGTATGCATACAGCTACATGTGTGCATACTACAGCTACATGTGTGCATACTACAGATACATGCATGCATACAGCTACATGTGTGCATACTACAGATACATGTATGCATACAGCTACATGTGTGCATACTACAGATACATGTATGCATACGACAGCTACATGTGTGCATACTACAGATACATGTATGCATACTACAGATACATGTGTGCATACTACAGCTACATGTGTGCATACTACAGATACATGTATGCATACTACAGCTACATGTATGCATACTACAGCTACATGTATGCATACTACAGCTACAGTACATGTGTGCATACTACAGATACATGTATGCATACAGCTACATGTGTGCATACTACAGCTACATGTATGCATACTACAGCTACATGTATGTATACTACAGATACATGTGTGCATACTACAGATACATGTATGCATACGACAGCTACATGTATGTATACTACAGATACATGTGTGCATACTACAGCTACATGTATGCATACTACAGCTACATGTATGCATACTACAGCTACATGGATGCATACTAGATTTACATGTATGCATAGTAAAGCTACATCTATGCATACTACAGCTACATGTATGTATACTACAGATACATGTGTGCATACTACAGATACATGTATGCATACTACAGATACATGGATGCATACTACAGCTATATGTATGTATACTACAGATACATGTGTGCATACTACAGCTACATGTACATATATGCACACTGTACAGATACATGTATGCTTACTACATCTACATGTATTTATAATACAGCTACATGTATGCATACTGTTCTTCTACATGTATGCATACTACAGCTACATGTATGCATACTACAGCTATATGTATGCATACTACAGCTATATGTATGTATACTGTACAGATACATGTATGCATACTACAGCTACATGTATGCATACTACAGCTATATGTATGTATACTGTACAGATACATGTATGCATACTACAGCTACATGTATGCATACTACAGCTACATGTATGCATACTACAGCTATATGTATGTATACTGTACAGATACATGTATGCATACTACAGCTACATGTATGTATACTGTACTTCTACATGTATGCATACTACAGCTACATGTATGCATACTACAGTTACATATATGCACACTGTACAGCTACTGTACATGTATGCATACTGTATGTGAATGGAGAAGCTCACACACGCACAATCATCCATGCACACACACATGCACGCACACACACCCCCACACACACACGCACACAGATGCACACAGACACACACATACTGTACGCACACATAGACACACGGATAATCTCACAACCACACACACACACACATACTCTCACACGCACATGCACACGCACGCACACACACACACACACACACACACACACACACACGCACACACACACACATACTCTCACACGCACATGCACACGCACGCACACACACACACACACACGCACACACACACACACACACACACACACACACACACACACACACACACAGTCTAAATCCAGTGAATCCAGATAGAACAGTGGCTGGGTTGATGGGTTTTCAGGAATGCACTTCTACCTGTTCAGTGTTCATGCTGATCATTCTTTAGATGCCCAATAATAACATTCAGTCTATCTCTACTGCATTTAGGGATGTGGTACATCACACTGTACAATGCAAGGACTTCACTGGTTACAGTAACAATAATGACATCAGCATACATTATAGTTTATACTCCAACATGTTTCTGATTTGGAATTCCAGTTTGGGATTTTGAGTATTGAGTTGTTGGCCACTGTGAGCTTCACTATAGCTTCTGAGCTTCTGAAGGTTCTCTGATCTCTCTGCCAAGTTTGAGCCTGTGAGCTCTTCCCAGCATAGCTGAACTCGCTGGGCACTTCATCGTTAAACCGCTCTCCCCATTGACATTTAGAAGGTTTTATCTTCACCTTCAACCCAGCAAAGCTGCCTTTGGAGATTGAAGGCTCTACCGAAGTTCAACCAGGTTTATTCTACAAGGTTGTCTATAACATTCAAATGGTGTACGGCCTTCCCCTTTTGGATCATTCAGACATCAGACAGGGAAACACACACACACACACACACACACACACACACACACACACACACACACTGGGAGCTCCAAACAAACACCACACCCTGTGATTCCTAGCCTGACTGGTTTCATGATAGTTGATCATCGTCCAGATCAGACTGTTTGACTGACTGAGACTGAAGAAATGTTCTGTTTTCACAGAGCAAAGTGGGATCTTGGATCCTGTACTCATTCATCACTGCCAGGAGATCACATCTCTCTTTGCAATTGGTGTTAGGCCCAGAAAATGCTATCTATTTTACGAGTATACTTCTCTTGTCATTCTGACAACTTTTTATGTCTATTTGTAGGATTTTGAAGGGCAATTGGCAGGCGAGCCATTGATTCTGCTCACAGTCAGCCTCACATATCATATTCTCTAAGACATTTCCTACAGGTCGTTTTGGAAGTCGACTTGTATCAATAATATTTACCTTTCATTTAAACCAACAATTAAAAAAACGAAATGAGCTTGTAAAATACAGGGAGTGAATATTTGATTCCAAATTTTAACCATAAAACCTAATAAAGGATTGTTTTGAGTGATTCTAGCTACAGTAACTAATCCTGAATGTAAACAGGCAGATCTTCATACACTTTCCTTTGTCCATATTCTAGCATCCATATATGGACTTGGAGGCTGATGTTGGCTGATCATGGCCTGTGAGTGTGTGTGTGTGCGCACGCGCGCGCGTGTGTGCGTGTGTGTGCGCACATGCAGGTATGTTCATTCATGTGTGTACAGTATGTGTGTGTGTGTGTGTGTGTGTGTGTCTCTACACGCTTGCACTTGCATGAAGGAACGTGTGAGTGTGTGTGTCTGTGCATCTGAGCACATCCACATGCTGATCCCGGGAGAAGAGGGAGGGTTTGGAACGGTGGAACGGTGGAACAGAACCATGATGGAACCATGATGGCTTGATGAGCTCCGTTGCCGGGGAGCGGTTTGCCTCTGCTACGCCGGAGAGGGCCATAAGCTGCGTTCCGAATTGCATACTACCCTACTTTATAGTATGCCAAAACAGAATGTAGTATGTCCCAATACATAGTATGCCACATGCAGTATGGTAAAAAATACCAGGATGTCCCACTACATCCGGTCGTATTTTGCAGTATGCAAGCCAGCAGGCTTTTCTGGCTATTCTGACCCACAATCCTGTGCGCAGCGCGAGGAATGTCGTGTTATGGACAGCGACGGATGTGGGCAAATTTCAAGGCGCAATGTTATGACAAGGTACAGTAGTATGTCCCAATTGGATGCCTACTGCTTGCAAACTACGTACTTTCTACGGGCAGCTGTAGTAGGTACTGGTAGTAAGAAGTAGAAGTATGTGATTCAGAACGCAGCCCTGGTCTGCAGTCTGCGGCCAGGCTGTCAGGGATCTCTCACGGCTCCCTCCAGTGGCCTGGGATGCTGCAGAGGACGGGCTTCACTTCTGGGGTGCTGCAGAGGACGGGCTTCTCTTCTGGGGTCCTCTGGGCTGACAGAGACAGGTACCCAAGCCCAACGCCCAGGGGACAGACAGCTGACCTCAGGGTTCTACATCCTCTAGACCCAATGCTGTAACCTACAGTACAGTCAGATATTGGGAGACTCTAGGAAGAGTCAGATATTGGGAGACTAGTGGTCCTGCTGGTTCTCCATCACACTGAAGAAAGAATGCGTTACCCAGGCACCAGCCGGGCTCAGAGCCATGGGAAGGCAG
>NC_140251.1:14592279-14684779 GCF_949987555.1 Borostomias antarcticus
TGGTCCTCACAGGGCAACAAGGAGGCCAAGTCTCCCAAGTCTGAATTAGGAGACCTCCCTGTGGGTGGAACACGCAACATGAAGAACATGTGGGAGAAAGGGAACGTTCTCGGGCCATCTGAGAGCCCCACATCCACCAATAAGGTAAGACTGGGTGAGAGAGAGAAGCAGAGAGTCCTGGCTATTACGATCGATGAATGGTATCCCACTCTTTCATTCGCCTTTTCTCTTCCCAGGATGCCGCTGGCATCAAAGTAGGCGTGGCCGGGCGCGTCAACGACTGGTTGGCCAAGCCCGAAGAGGCGGGCAAGGCAGCGGGCGCGGCCCCTCCAGCGGTGAGACCCCCCCCCCCCCCGTCCCCCACACGACGCCGCTCCCCCTCCCCCTCTTCACCCTACCAGCTCACTGGCTCCAACTAGAGCTGGAGTCAAACGAGGAGAGTTTAAAATACTAGAATATTCCAACCAGATTCATAATCGGTTTCCATGGCAAAGCATCTGGTTTTGTGGTTAACAGTTTCATACAGTACCGGTAGGCCTACATACTATCAGCAGAGATTGGCACTTTGTCTGACTTCAATAATTGTTGCCTAGAGCTACCACATGGTTGTTAGCCTAGCCTAACTTGAATTACAGTTTGTCAAGAATGTGAGATTTGAAATGCGGGACTGTGCTCTGGCTGCTTGGTGAGAAATAGACAGATAGAGCAGGCCTGCTCAGCAGTGGAGCGCCAGGTGGCAGGAAGCCAACACATACCTCCATACCCTCTCCTCACCACTTTAAGACTAAATAACATAGTGGCCTCAGGAGTTATTTTAATCTCAGAGCTCGATAGCTGTAAATACAAGCAGACTCCATTCAACGCTATCAAGCATAATTCCTTGTTTAAACAGTCTCCTAAGGGGGCATGCGGCAAATATCACTGATAGTGTGACTCCATATTTGGAGAACGGCTCCTCTAGTCCAAGACACAAGGTCAAGTCCCCCCAATGTTCTCCATGACAACCAATTACTGTATGTTACATAGTTCCCGTCAATGCGTTGTGTGTGGGCACAATCGTTTTGCAGTCTCTCCTTCTTTTTTCCCTCTTTTTTTTACGACACCTTTCTACTTATTGGATGAACATAGAGAAATGCATCTACATCCAGGGCTATGATGATGTCATTAGAAGTGGCGTCCGGTGGACAGCCATGTAAAAGACTAGCCGCTATTCTTACCAGTACTTCCAGAGACGGTGTGTTCGCATGGAGACACATTGCTGACAGGCAAGGCACAAGTTAGTCTGGAGTCTTTGGCTGTAGGTTTGCTCTTGCACCAACGCTACAGCACTGCCCCCTTGTGGAGAGAAACATGTATGTATACAACACTGCATGGAGCTCTTGAGTCATGATCAAATGGTTATTTTCCTCTCTTTTACTTTGCTAGCTTTGCAGTTTTCATTTTCCTGGCATTCCCCTTCGTTTTTCCTTCCTTCTGGGCGTCTCTGTCCTCTCCTCCTCTTTCTCCTCACACTGGAACAGGTATTTCAAACATGTCAACTCACCACAGATTAGTCCTATTATGTATCTTCACTGCATAATTAACCTTGTGTATAATTACATGGATATCGGGCTTAACCAGCTTTATATTAAACAGTCTTGATCATTTACCAAGGGTGCTCCTGCTTGTATTCATCACAGATCACAGATTTGATGAAAGATTCTTTAGAGCATCGACATTGAAGCAAGGTTATTTATGGGATTGAGGTTTTGGGGGAGGGACTAGGCGTTGATATATTTCCCTGTTGTTATTGACAGGACCTAAAACCCGGTGATGTCACTAACAAGCGTGGTTTATGGGAAACCAAGAAGAGCTCCACCCCTGCTAAGGTAGGTGGGGATGTAACACACACAGCTGTGGATAATATTTCATTGTTCAGGCTTTTCTGTGACTTGGCGTTGTGGTCTATTCTCTCCCATTTCAAACAGTCTACTTGATGGGGGAAAGAGGTAATGGTATCTAGCAGTGGCTAGACTTTGTGCATGGTCGTGTAGGCTGTGATTGTTCACTTTTCTCACTTGGCACCCATCATATCTCAACTGTCACTCAACCATCATGAAGGATCTGTCGGTACACCACTTTAAAAAATCAGCCATGGCAATAACAGCATCAAATCGGATGAGGTCGATTTTCTTACATGATGAATGCGGTATTGTATTCCATACTGTGCCACGCTCTATCAGTTACCGTACCCTCCTCTCACACGTGTATTTCTATAGTGTCCTTGAGGAATGGCATTCTGGGATCTGAAGTCTCTTCTCTGATGTGGTCACACATTTTGAGAAATGGTCCCGCAATTGACATTCTGTAATCCTTATTCCAGGAAATGCTCTGTATGTCATGAAGGACATGTTTGCATTCCTCCGCAGTTGGGTGTCATGATTAAAGCCAGCTATAACAGTCCGTTACATCGGCGAAGGGAGAGTGCTCTTCATGTTATACTGCTTTGAAATTGCACAGCATGTATATAATAATATAAGTAACAGATTGGGTTCAATCCAACCCAGAACATCTGTTTTTCATATGAGGAGAGAGATTGTAGTTGATACTGTCTGATGAATGATGTGTGTCCTGATCGTGGCTTTCTTTAAATAAATAAAAACTACACGACCTGAGGGGGGGGGGGGGGGGGGGGGGGGTCTTTATTCCGCCACACAGTGACACACACATATCATGTGGTGAGCAGTGACACAGCACACACACATGCAACTTTCGGGGGCTGCCAGTAGAAAATGTTCAGTGCATACTCCATCCCAAGCCGTTCCTCTGGGGGCAGCCGGGAGCAGTGGGCAGCCATCGTTCACGGCACGTAGGGGGCCAAGTTCAAGTGCTCAGTCCAAGTCTGGTCAGGGACTGGACTGAAGAGGGTCTGTTCTTCTGCAGGTTTTTTGTACTGGGTTCTTAGGGGAGGAAACCCTTGTGAACACGGGGAGAACATGCAAACTCCACACAGAAAAGCCCGGAGACCTCTTTGCTGTGAGGCGACAGTACTAGGTACTGCGCCACCGTGCCGCACGTGAGCGATTTTGGGGTTCAGTGTCACTTCGCTACACGCAGAGAGCTGGGATCGAACCGGGGACGTTGTGATCCCCAGCTGGCCGCTCCGCCTCCCGAGTTACGTGCCGCATATATATATATACAGTGCAGCCGATTCTGTACATGACGTGTGTCTGTCCATCTGCGTGTCCATTCGTAGCCTGAGATTTAGACCAGTACCGTTGAACACCAGCAGTAGAGATTGCTCTTAATCCTAAATCTGCACTCCTTACTTCACCACCTGGGTGTGAATTAATTAAACACATTTCAAACTTAGGATCACTGAACATCATCCCTTCCTCTGTCCCTCTCTGCTCTGGATGAGTACATTTGGTTGATGCACAGTTGTCACTGTCACTGTCTGAGGGCCCACCGCTGCACACTGGACTTGAGATAGTTTTTCACACTGAAATGCTTGACACATAACTTGTCCTAGTGAGACCACATTAATTGTTGCCTGGAAAGATATACTGTATGAAACACTTGACAATAAATTACATTAACTTGCATTGAACAAACTTCAAATGTAAAAATTATGTTGAACAGACATTTTCCATTTCCACATCAACAGGTGACGGTTGGAAGCAAGAGCAAATCTGTCACAAATGGTAAGTGAGTTTTCTCACCATTACATCGTGTGTGTGTGTGTGTGTGTGTATGTGTGTGTGTGTGTGTGTGTGTGTGTGTGTGTTCTAGGCCTTGTCCCAACCTGATGTGACATCCCCCCAGAACTAGGTTGAGGTGAAGTGTGTGTGCACACACACGCCTGCTTGCTCCCAACAGACAGGTGACTGGGGACAAGTGGTGGACCTTGTCCTGGTGAATTATAGGCGCTTGTGGAGCCATGACGCCATAACTCCTATTGTCCTCTCTGTGCCAGGTTAGCTGCCAATCACCTGTAAATCAACCCTTCTGCTGGAGATTTCTGGGCATGGCTCCTTCAAATGTCACCGGGCAGAGGCATTGTGGTCTATATTTACTGGGGGGTTTGACCATGACCTTGCTTCCCAGTATACCAGAGGGACTCCTAAGATGTCTGCCGTGTCCCTGCGTGGCTGCGTGGTTGACCCCGCGCCACCTGGGCCTCCGAATGCCGCGCCGAGCGGCGGCGGGCTTCCACGCGTGCCGCGGCGCAGCTGCTTGTCTGTCACATTACGGCCGTGCGCCCTGAAGGATTACCAGCTGTTTAAGCAGCGAGGCAGCCGCTCTCAACCAGGCTTATTCACTCAGGTCGTGACGCTGAGGGCTTCACCACTAACATCTGTGGTCGACCGGCAGCCAAGTACAGCGGAATCAGGTCATACCGATGGAAAGACATGGCTCTGGTTGTAACTTGGCTCTGCTCTAGTGTTCTTCTCAGTATCCTGCTCTTACACACTCCGTTAGGAGCTGTCTTTCTCTGGACCTCCAGGACCCGTCGCCCGAGCCAGAGCTTCAACAAAGGGAATGGAAAAGAACTTTATTAGGTGTCAGTGTCACTCTAAATAGCGCCCCCCCTCCACCCTGTAACCTATCCAATTCTTTAGCAGAAATAGCCCCATGGGAATGGATTGAAGGGCAAATGACAGTGTTAGAGATCAATCAATCACTCTAGTGGCATCGGTGGCACCTCATTGTCAACAGGGGAGTCACTGGGTTTAATATATACTGTAGTGAAGTATGTATGTATGTATGTATGTATGTATGTATGTATGTATGTATGTATGTATGTATGTATGTATACACACATGTGAGGGGAGTGCACACACACACACACACACACACACACACACACACACACACACGAACACACACACTCGCACGCGCGAACACACACACACACACACACACACACACACAGTGAATGTAAAATGTTTGATTAACAGCCCAAATTAGTTTTATAGTCTCTATTAACACTCAATAAACTTTGATAAGCTATGCATTGTCTAAAGAATAATACTCTTTCTCTGTCTGTCTCTCTCCCTCTCTCTGTCTCCCTCTCTCCATCTCTCTGTCTGTCTCTCTCCCTGTCTCTGTCTCCCTCTCTCTCTCTCTCTGTCCATCTCTGTCTGTGTCTGTCTCTCTCTCTCTCTCTCTGTCTCACTGTCTCTCTCTCTTCTATCTTTCTCTCTCTCAGCAGGAATGAGACCCTAGCTGTTGAAGGCCTGTTGACGAGTCCCTAACTGGCCAAATGCAAGACTCTACTATGTGTTTCAGAACCTGAACTACACCACACCTCCCACAGGGTTCAGATGAGACTTTAGGAAAAGTTGAGGGAGCTGGGGTTAGAATAAAAGAAAACAAATTATGTACATTTCCAATGTATTTAAAGCTCTCCAACGGCGGTAAAGCATTTGCACAATCCCTACTAGTACTCTCTGCTGTGAACAATTCAATTTGACCAACCACTTATTTGTAGGATATAATTTATGTTAGAGTAAACAGAACATTTTTGTATTCCAACCCTTATGGGCTTGACTTAATTTCTTTGGTAAATAAAAGAAATTCAAAGAATGACAAACCTTACAAAGGTCCATAGACTGTATACCTTACAGTTTTGAGTACATTCTGAAATAGGGGGGTGTACTGTAGCTAATTATGTATGTTACCATGGGAATACATGAACTATTACAGCATTTTGTGAACTATTTTGAATAGTTACCCCAATATACTGTATCAACCAAAGCTTTAGATTTGGATCTTTCCTTTTGAAATTGCCATTTTGTCACAGTGTTTCAGTTATACTTTCTCAAGAGAAGCTTATAGTCGCAAACGCTTCATGTTCGCTGGCATTCTTGTCACATACTACCTGCCTGTTTCAGGATAGATCTACGCAGGTCACACATTCATGGCTTAGACATGCCTACTCTGCTCATAATGTACAGTTGATGTGATGTTGTAGTGCATATTCAGTAATGTATGGGAATTGTAGTTTAAATGTTTTTCATCATACACTATCACAGCTTTTAGTGATATATTCACCTTTTTGATATACTCTTGTTGAAAAATGAGTAGGCTATTTGACTATTCTGTCACAGCTGATTTATTTTAGGATGTCATATTCTACGCTGGATAAGGGGGTGATTAGCCTGTACATACTTGACATGTTTTTGTCCAATGACGATGACATAAACAGTAGGACTTCTTAATAAGTGCTGGTGGCTATACGTATTAAAAGCCCTCTGAGACTTGATGCCCAGGACTTCAGCGAGTTTATCTGAGGGTCAACAACTGCCCTGAGTGGGCTTATCCACTGAGTGTCGGTGAGCTTGTCTCAGTGTCAAACAAAGCCAATACAAAGGCTTGACCTGGAAAAGTGACTGAAGTGAACAATCATTTTGTCAGATGATTGGTCATATGTTTCGTCATTTGACACCTGAACCAAAGTGTGAAGGCTTGCGCCAAAGTTGAACATATGGAAGAAGCATCACTTCCCAGCCATATTTGACAAACATTTTGGTTCCCTAAAAAGTATCTGCACCTAAAAGAGTGTCTTAAATTGTGTGAGAGAACAATTATTATACTTGTTTACAGTTTTCTAAATACTCCACATGATTAACCTGTATGATACCTGGTGGTATATACTGTAGTACTATTAGATTTGCCAGATAAGGGAAGCTTTAAAGCCCTAGACTGTACTTAGGCCTCTAATTAACAGACACTTGACTTATTTCACAGGAACAATCAGAGTATGAAGTATGCCACGTCTATCTATGTGAATGGTCTATTGTTGTTTGAAACTTGTCTGAATTGCAAGTATTATTATTAGTAATTTCTATGTATGTTGTAATGGGTAGCTTTGTTTGAATGTATTGATTGACCATTTTCCCTGCTACAATAAATAAATACAAGATAAATGCATAGAATGTCTTGTCATTTGTAATTTTATTTAATTCCTTTTTCATATTAAACTATTAGTGTTAGGATTGTCATTGTATGTAAGATAGATAGATAGATAGATAGATAGATAGATAGATAGATAGATAGATAGATAGATAGATAGATAGATACTTTATCGATGTGTGATTAAAGACTTACGTGTTGAAAACTGAATGGTGGACGTTAGGTGTTAAATGATCTATGACATTTGCTATGGGAGGGAATGTGGCCCCAGAATCTGTGTGTGAACTTGTGTGTGTGCGTGTGCTTGTGTGTGTGTGTGTGTGTGTGTGTGTGTGCGTGTGTGTGTGTGTGTGCGTGTGTGTGTGTGTGTGTGTGTGTGTGTGTGTGTGAGAGAGAGAGTGTTTATGTGTCTGTTTGTGTGTTAGAAATGTTGGGGCTCCATTGTCTAACATCCTAACAATAGACAAGGTCTCCACGCTGACCAACTATAGGATGGCAGAGTCACATGAGTAGGACGGGCTGTACTGTGTACCCTTGATGCCCAAACCTGTTACAATTCTGAACCCCAAGGAATTGGAGTCTGTCTCTCTATCTCTGTCCTGCTCTCTCTAACTGCGTGTCAGGTAAGTGCTTTTTATTTGAACTGAAATACCTGTTTACTGAATAAATACAATACACATGTATTGCCACACTGCAGTAGAAATAGATGGCAAGCTTAGACAATGTATAGTTCTGTAAAATTCAACAGAGTAATTGTTATTATTGGTCTATCTGATGTCAAGTGAATGCTGCTCATTATGAGGGTAAGAAGTAACTATGTCCACATCTCCTGAATGGTCCTTAGGTTAGAAGTAAATGTCTTCACATCATTATTTTTTTTTTTTTACTTAAACTGAAGGTACAGTACAGGTACAGTATGGTGCTTTCATTGCGGACTGTCACTCATGCAGTTCTGGACAGGTGGGCAGTCCCAGATATCATCACGGAGCCCTCAGCTCCACAGCTCATTCAGTGAGATCAGCTGTATGTTTCAGGGCTTTTACTAAGCTCTCCCTTCCACCCTTAAGTATGCTTGATGTGTGCTAAACAGATTCCCCTCTGGGGAAATAAAGGTTTCAATTCAATTCAATTAAGTGACAACGTTTTTTTAATGCAGTTTGACCATTGCGACACAACTATCTTCAGAATAGTATTCATACAGGCACTTGCACTGATAGCATAGTATTATATGGTAAAGTGGGTGTCTCTAATTATAATCTACTGTATACAAATCATTCATAAGAGGTCTCCACAGTGACCTGTCCGCAGTGACCTGCTTATCCGGTAGCCATTATGCTTCATGGATAAGCCAGAACAAATACTGTGATGTTGGGAGAGATTATCTCGTCCAGACAGTGAGGGGTGATGACGGGGCCGAATGCTGGTCATCATGCAGTTTAATCCCACCTGGACTCAAGGGTGAGGGTTGTTTTTCAGGGTTCAACTTGTACACAATGTCAGATACAGAGGAAGTTATGGATGAGGAAGTTATGGATGAGGAAGTTGAGGAGCAGATTGAGGAGGAAGTTCAGTGAGTAACCATCTTTGTTTATTTTTGTTTTTACATTATTCTTAATTGATTACATTAAACATTTTCAACAAGAAATGCACGATAATGATGTTTTCTTTTCATGATGCAGAGAGGAAGAAGGTAAGATACTTTTATCTATCCGAATGAATAGAGATTTTTACTAAGATTTTTCTCTCTTTAATTCAACGATAATTAATGTGTTATGTAATCTATGAACACACCAACAGCACAGGAGGAAGTGACAGGTGAGATAATGCACTGTGCAATTAAAATATTCAAATCATTTGGTGAAGCTGAGTCTTTAATTTTAAATAATACAATGTGTTACCTCTGTCTTTTATTACAGATGAATCTAAACCCAAACCAAAGTAAGTCACATATACTTTACTTCTAAATCATTATAAGGCGCAGTAGTGGCTCAGGAGGTAGAGTGGGTCGTCCAGTAATCGTAGGGTCCAGTGATCGAAGGGTCAGCGGTTCAAATCCCGGCTCCTCCTGTCCTCATGTCAAAGTGTCCTTGGCAAGACACTGAACCCAAAATTGCTCCCAATGAGCAGGCTGGCACCTTGCATGGCAGCTACCGCTATTGGTGTGTGAATGAGAGACCATTGTAAAGCTCTGCATAAGTACAGTCCATTTACCATTATTTATTAATTCATTACAAAGATTTTAATACATTATTTCCTTCAACAGGTTTGTGCCAAACATTCAGGCACCAAAGATCCCAGACGGAGATAAAGTGGACTTCGATGTGAGTTGGGCCACGTACTGTACCATGTCTGGTGCACACACACACACACACACACACACACACACACACACACACACACACACACATACACACACACACACACACACACACACATACACACACACACACACACACACACACACACACACACATACACACACACACACACACACATACAGACACACACACACACACACACACACACACACACACATACACACACACACACACACACACACACACACACATACACACACACACACACACACACACACACACACACATACACACACACACACACACACACACACACCCCCTCACACACACACACACACACACACATACACACACACACACACACACATTAATGATTTGATCTCTCCTTGGGGGGGGGGGGTCATGGCAGGACATCCACAGGAAGCGCCAGGAGAAGGACTTTGCTGAGCTGCAGTCTCTGATCGAGGCCCACTTCATCCAGAGGAAGAAGGAGGAGGAGGAGCTAATCGCCCTGGTCAACAGGATTGTGAGTGAGCATGACAGACAACTAGCAATTATATTTGTGATGGACCAAAAAGTACTGAAGTGAACATGATGCAAGAGTCAACATTATTGTGTGTGTGTGTGTGTGTGTGTGCGTGTGTGTACGTGCGTGTGTGTGTGCATGTGTGTGTGTGCGTGTGTGTGCGCGCGTGTTTTTGTTCGGCCCCCGGGTGAACTGGTCTTTTTCTTCCCTCTGGAAAATGTAGGGGTAGGATAATGTTCGTCCCCCCCTTTCTCTCTCTGTAAAGCGCATTGTGTTGCCTCTGTGTTTGAAATGCGCTCCACAAATAATGTTTGATTTGATTTGCGTGTGTGAGCAGGATAAACGTCGCACAGAGAGAGCTGAACAGCAGAGGGGGCGGACAGAGAGGGAGAAGGAGAGACAGGCCAGACTGGCAGTAAGCTCCCACTCTCACCCATACAGTACATATAGGTTCAGAAAACAAATAAGGAAACACATGGGTACTGCATACTTGAGACACTAGATGGCGCTCTGTAAATGGAAATGTGTAGTTTTACATGGTTTGAAGATTGTTTGTTTTATGCTATATATATATTATATTAGTGTTTTTATGATGACAATGTACAATTGTATGATACTATTTTGAAGTTTGACATTTATAATGTATGTTTTATATGTTTGATATATGTAATGTATATTTTAAATGTTATTTGTAATGGCATGTTTTAAATGTGGACCCCACTAAAAGTAGCTCTACTTTAGGGTAGAGCTAATGAGGATCCATCTAAATAAACAATAAACAAACTGACAACACAATATCAACACCATGGTCAGCCCCAAACGGAGAGTGTTTTTGTGAGGAGAGCGTTTTGTCCTCCACTGTGGCGCGCAGGATGAGAAGGAGAGGAAGGAGCAGGAGGAGCACCGTAAGAAACATGACGACGACGCCAAGAAGAAGAAGGCTCTCACCACCATGACTCACCAGTACGGAGGCATCCAACAGAAGGTCCGCTTATTAAACTCATACCATAGACATTCACGCCACCGATTTATTTCAACAGAAGAGATAATAAATACTATCTAATAAATAATAATAATAAAAACCCCTTTGTGTGTTTCTGCATGTGCCTGACCGCTAGAATGAGAACCGGAAGGGCGCCAAGAAACAGACCGAGCGGGAGAAGAAGAAGAAGATCCTGGCTGACCGCAGGAAACCTCTCAGCGTTGATCATCTCAACGAGGACAAACTCAAGTAGGATTGAACTTGCTCGCTTATTTCATCGTTCACTCGTGCCGGCATCTACAGTGTGTCTCATAAAGATCCATGGTTGTTTTCGTTCAGGGAGAAGGCGAGTGAGATGTGGCAGTGGATGATGGAGCTGGAGGCGGAGAAGTTTGACCTCACTGAGAAACTGAAGAGACAGAAGTATGATGTAAGTTACCTCACGCAGGACAACAGAATCATTCCTTTTCACCAGGCAGCCATTTTTCTCCGGCCTGTGCCAGTGACAGGCGGATTTTCCTTTGTCGCGATGGAAATGTGAGATACACCAAATATGAATCATAAATCATTGACTTGGACTGAAGCCGCTATGGTCTACCTGATCCTGGGGGGACCAACACAGCGCTAGTCTAAACCTATGGCTTGCTTTCAGATTGCTATTCTCCAGACCAGAGTCAGTGATCAGCAGCAGAAGCAGTAAGTCTGTGGTCTTGAGGGAGTGTCCCTCGTTCCACAGTCCCTCGTCTCAGGCCCAGTCCTCTTGTCTCGTCTATGGTGTAGTCTTGTCTCGGTCAGTTTTGTCCTTAGGTCAAGGGTCAGGAAGGTCGTGTCAGCAGGGTAGAGGAGGCGTCACAGGTGAACAGGTGAAGCAAAAGTCTACAGAAACCTAGTTGGTCTTCAGGTTCCTGGGCTCCACGTTGGTAATGGACTCCACAGGTTTCCTCAGTAGGTGTTCTTTAAACGCTTAGCCAGGCTTGTGTGTGTCCTTACAGATTAACCAGCTTCTGGCTCGGGTTCAGGATCACCAGAGGTAAGTACCTGGGGAGGTTCCCCCGCCTTCGTCCTAAAGAGACTGGACACTGGTTTGCTCTCCACTGGAGCTATGACTGGACTACCTACTCAATACATTCACGTCCAGTTAAAAGTATTTTTAGGGCATTTCTGGTTTATTGGGGTAGTACAGTGCAAGTACAGGAAAGGTGGGAGAGAGAGAGAGAGAGAGGGGGGGGAAGACATGTAGCAGCGGGTGTGGGCCGAATTCGAACCCCCGCCACCGCGGGAAGGAATAGCCTTTACATGGTACACACCCACAACCCATTGGGCCAAAGGACCCTATTTATGTCAATTTTCCGATCAACCAAAAAGGAGCCACCAACAACCCAAAATCCAGCACTTTTTCTGTTACAGCTGAGCTAGTTCAGAACTTGCACCAACAACCCAAAATCCAGCACTTTTTCTGTTACAGCTGAGCTAGTTCAGAACTTGCTGGGTGATACGATTTCTGGTGTTCATCTTTAACTGGACCTGGTCCTCCCATTCTACTGTACCATGTAAACCTCCTGTATTCCATCACTCCCACACTACTGAGCTGGGTATGGTCATGGTCAAGACACTTTTTATGTTATTTTAATATTAAAACAAAATCTTTATTTGAATACATTATAATACATCACTCAATGCCAGTAGAAACGTATACATTTCCCTATTTGGAACACAACAAAGACCATGACCATCACCCCTGACCCAAATCATGTCCACCCATCTCCATGGCTTCCATGCCGCTGGTTTCTGTCGGTCCCTGTGCTCCGGATGTGTGTGGACTGTGTGTTGCTCTGTATTTGGACCTGCTCACTGCATGGCTACTGTGGCTCTCATGCGTTCCAGAGGACACATCCTGACCGAAGCGTAAGTGGTCACACACTGCCAGTGTGGTATGGTCTGAAATTGTAGCAGAGGAAACATTCTCCATCAACACAAAAATACCCTTTTCGCAGCAGCCATTTTGACGTCATTGAAGGGTAAACACAGGTGTAATTAATTCATAATTAATAACATTAATTATGACTCCGCCTGTTCCATTTAGGATTTAGGTGGGCCAGGGCCCTGGTATTGTGCATGCTGGCTGTGACATACAAAATACCTTAACTGAATCAATCACACCTGTGTTTACCCTGCTATGACATGACAAAATGGCCACTGGGAAAAGGTTTTATTAAGCCTAAATAAAAACCAGTACTTCCAACTGATTGCACTAGTAGGCGAAATGGACAGATCTGACACCAGTAGACACATTTACCCCGTTCTGGGACCACACACATCTACACCAGACAGAAACCTGCAATTGAGCGACCCCTACTGGCCAGGCTGACACACTACCTGGCTGCAGGCTGTTGCAGTATTAACCCTCTCCTGACCCTCTTTCAGCGCCAAAGGTCGCGGCAAGGGCAAGATGAGCGGGCGGCTGAGGTAAAGCAGCTGGAGGCGGGGCCAAACGGGGACTCCAGGGATTGGCTGGAGTGTCTCTGTGTATGTGTCCATCTTTTCTGTTCTGTTCGGCTGAGTGTCAGACATCTTTGTATCCAATATACTGAAGTATCAATAAATGAGTCACTACATTTACCCTTATGCCATTTTAATTGACTGCACCTAAACCCCTCACCTGTCATGGGTCGTTCCCACGTTAGTCCCAGTAGTTGACCCCAAATGTGACTAGATAAATGTAGTTTCTCTGCAGATATTGTTGGCTGTTTATAAGTAAAACCAGATCTCCATGGGCTGGCTAGTAAAACAATTCAATCTCAGGAAAGTGTTTCAGCATATTTAGTGACAAAAACACGGTGGAGAAAAGAAATGAACACAAATGGGATTGATGTCGCTACAGAATGTGTGAAATACATTTGAATGTTTGATGCACCGAGATCTAGGAATTCAGAACTTGAGAACACGAAGAATAAGCTACCACAGGTGACTATTTTAAAGGCGTGTTCACCTCACACCAGTCAACACAAAAACAAATGTAAAGACGGCAAGATTTTGCCGTCTTTGAAAATATTAACACAAATGCTTTGCTAGCCTGTAATGATGAAACATACAATAGAGTTACATGACCATAATAAAGACAGTAGGTGGTAGCGTCTAAAGCCAGAGGGAACAGGTCCGGTAGGTTTGCCATTTCTACCTTTAATTTAAATCTACATTTAGGGACAAACATTCCTCGGTAAGCTCCCCACACACACCGTGGGGCTGAGCCGTACATGGTCATTGATTTACTGTATACATTATGAAAGATTGAGCATCTGGGACAGGAGCTTGTGACTGTGTGTGTGTGTAAGTATGTGTGCAGGCGTAGACTGATATGTACTGCCCTTCCATGTAGGTCAAGTCTGTACAGCACATAAAACTATATTCAATAACACACAAATTGACACAAGTGCATTTGAAGTTGGCTGTCTCTGCAGTCCACTGTGTCTGAGACAAAACAGGGCTGAAGTGCTTGGGGACGGGGAGGGGGGGGGCAGGACCCTGTGGGAGGGGGGGGGGGGGGGGGGGGGTGGAGGTAGAGAGACCCCCCTCACCACAGGTGTGTTTCTCTGATCTCAGCAATCACCTGACTGGCTCTCTGCAAGGCCTGGGGAGGTAAGGAGAGAGAGAGAGAGAACGAGTCTATGGTGTGCACTCACGTACAAACACACACACACCTACTGTACAGATGCACGCCTAAGCGTTGACAGACGCACAAAAGCGCGTGTAATCCCACCCAGTACTGTAGGCGGTGGAACGCCCTCATTCCGTGCATTTCAGTCAGTGTACACAAACCTTAGAGGGAACACAGCAGCAATAACAGATCCACCCTCTCTCACCCTATTCTAGTGGGCCTGCTGACTTCAACACAGTCCTAGATATACCTACAGTACTGACCCTTTGACACACTGTACGCAAGTGAGTGGAGAGAGAGAAGGTTTCAGTATGTGATAAAGAAAAGTGTGTCGTTTTTTGGCATTTCGTTTTATATGACCTTTTATGTGTTGCACTTTGTCTTGATGCTTTTAATGTCTCATGTTGCTTGTTGCTGAAATGTGCTATCCAAATAAACCCGCCTTGCCTTGCTTATAGCGACAGCGGGTGTGTAGAGCGCACGGTACCTTGAGCATGTCTGCGGCCTCGCTGCGCCTCTGGGCCATGTCCTCAGACTCCGTGAGCAGGTCGTCCAGCAGACCCGCCTTGTACAGCTGACCCACCAGCTCACTCTGCAGGCTGTCCTTCACATGGTTCACCAGGAAGTGCATCACCGCCTTGGGGACACTGTGGAGAGGAGGGTGAGGGTGAGAGAGGGTGTGAGAGAGGGAGAGAGAGGGTGTGAGAGAGAGGGTGAGAGAGAGAGGGAGAGAGAGAGAGAGGGAGAGAGAGATAGTGAAAGAGAGAGAGTAGGGGCAGAGAATTAGAGAAAAAAGGATAAATGGTCAATGTCCTGACTGCAAAGGAGCCTCATATAAAACCAAACATGCATCTCTCTCTCCATATATAAAACCAAACATGCATCTCTCTCTCCATATATAAAACCAAACAGGTATCTCTCTCTCCATATATAAAACCAAACATGTATCTCTCTCTCCATATATAAAACCAAACAGGTATCTCTCTCCATATATAAAACCAAACAGGTATCTATCTCTCCATTTATAAAACCAAACAGTTCTCTACCTGTCCTGGATGTTCTTCCGTACGATGAGGAAGTAGGACTTGATGAGCCTCTCGATGACCTCACAGTCCCTTTGCTCCCGATCTGACAGCTTCCTGGTCACTGGGACAGGCTGCACCCCCCCCAAAAAAAACCACACAAATCAAATCACCCACAATAACTCCCCACAGCTCCGAGGCCATGAGCAGTGTGGTATTGTGGGTAGTGTAGTCTGTACGCACCACGTCCAGCAGGTTGACGGCGTAGCCCCTGTGGGGGCTGGCGGGGAGGGAGGACTGGGCGTGGCTTCTGTCTGCAGGCATGCCGTCCTCCCCCTTCTTCAGCATGCCTCTCCAGGTGCCTGTCCCCCCCTCCCCCTGGACACCCCCCGCTGCAGTCTGGGGAGGGACACACACACACGCACACACACACACACACACGCACACACACGCACACACACACACGCACACGCGCACACACACGCACACGCACACACACACGCAAACACACACACGTCGAGAGTCACAGATGCTCATCTCAATGCTGCTCAGTCATAGACGCTCAGGCAGTGAGGAGAGAGAGAGGGTGACATCATCTAGGACAGTATCGGGGGGGCACATCAGTGCATTCTGACAGTGGCGGCTGTTCTCTCCTCAAACAGGGTAACACTCGTGCAGAGGACGGGGTTATGGGGTCAAAAAGATGCAATGACAAAGGGTCAGAGGTCATCCTCAGTCAGGGTGTAGAGTTACATGGGGCTCTGGAGAGGTTGGTCTGTTTAAAAACACTGAAGAGGAGAGGGGTGCGCCGGGGGGGGGGGGAGGGGCTTGTATGGGTCTGCTGGGTGGATAAGGGTGGGGCTGGATGTTGGGTGGGTGGGGTCATGCCATCAGGTCAGCGGGCAGGCAGTGACTGGGTGGCACACACACCTTGGGTCCCTCGCCCTCCAGGGCTGCAAGCTCAGTGGGGGAGAGAGAGTGCCCGCCCGGGCCCTTAAGGGACTGGAGAGGGAGGGAGGGAGGGAGGGAGGGAGGGAGAGAGAAAGAGAGAGAGAGAAAGGGAGGATAGAAGACTAACAGGAAGCTAAAAGCAGCAGGTTTGAGTAGAGCAAATAAATCTGAAATCTGTGGGGGGAAAAAATACCATGCTATATATAGGTTTGAAATAGTGCAGCGAACAAGTGAGCGGTACCAGCGACACGCTGGCGGTGAGTAAATAAAGTGTGCGTGTGTAAGAGAGGTCGGGCTGAGAGGTCGGAGGTCAGACCTGCTTTACCTTGTCTCTGGGCACCGCTGAGGGAAGCTCTCTCATCCTGTTACGTCTCTGCTCCTGAAACACAGTAGTTCATTCATAACATTACTAAGAGAGAGAGAGAGAGAGAGAGAGAGAGGGGGGGGGGAGAGAGAGAGAGAGAGAGGGGGGGGGAGAGAGAGAGAGAGAGAGAGAGAGAGAGAGAGAGAGAGAGAGAGAGAGAGGGGGGGGGAGAGAGATAGAGAGAGAGAGAGAGAGAGAGAGGGGGGGGGGGAGAGAGAGAGAGAGAGAGAGAGAGAGAGAGAGAGGGGGGGGGGGAGAGAGAGAGAGAGAGAGAGAGAGAGAGAGAGAGAGAGAGGGGGGGGGAGAGAGAGAGAGAGAGAGAGAGAGAGTGAGAGAGAGAGGGGGGGGGAGAGAGAGAGAGAGAGTAAAAGACGGAGAGAGTAGGGGCAGAGAATTAATGGGAAAAAGAGATACGGCCCATGTCCTGGCCGCAAAGGAACCAAACAGTTCTCTACTTGTCAGACAATCCAGGAAAGACTATTACTTCTAACTCCTTTCTATCCCAGTGACTCTTTATTGAGTGCTGCTTCCTCACCTCAATGTTGTTGTTCATCAGGCCACAGGCATCAGCAAAGTCAGGGTGCTTGGTGTTGATATAAGCCAATTCAATGGCAACTAGATTGTGGACCTAGAAAAGCAGATTGAGAAAGGAAGCAGAGCAGAAAACAGTTTCAGTCCTGGATCCTGGTGGGCGTGTAGGAGAGGAGGCGTGGCCAGTGAATGGGGAACGTGTAGGAGAGAAGGCGTGGCCAGTGAATGGGGAACGTGTAGGAGAGAAGGCGTGGCCAGTGAATGGGGAACATGTAGGAGAGAAGGCGTGGCCAGTGAATGGGGAACGTGTAGGAGAGGAGGCGTGGCCAGTGAATGGGGAACGTGTAGGAGAGAAGGCGTGGCCAGTGAATGGGGAACGTGTAGGAGAGGGGGCGTGGCCAGTGAATGGGGAACGTGTAGGAGAGGAGGCGTGGCCAGTGAATGGGGAACGTGTAGGAGAGGAGGCGTGGCCAGTGAATGGGGAACGTGTAGGAGAGGGGGCGTGGCCAGTGAATGGGGAACGTGTAGGAGAGGGGGCGTGGCCAGTGAATGGGGAACGTGTAGGAGAGGGGGCGTGGCCAGTGAATGGGGAACGTGTAGGAGAGGAGGCGTGGCCAGTGAATGGGGACTGACCATCTCATTGGTGACCGGTAGTCTTTTCCTCAGGAGGGAGGTGACCACTTCTACGATGGCATCATGGAGCTTTGGAAACCTCAGCAGCTCCTGGACGGACACACAGGCCATCGGTACCATTACTGGGACGGACCCTGCTTTCACACAAGCCTGGGTGTGTGTGTGTGTGTGTGTGTGTAAACATGAATGATCAGCCTATCTGTGTGTGTGTGTATGTACTGTTTGTGTGAACATGTACGAGCAGCCTACCTGTTTGTGTGTGTGTGTACTGTGTGTGTGAACATGTGAGCAGCCTACCTGTGTGTGTGTGTGTGTGTGTGTGTGTGTGTGTGTGTACCTGTGTGCTGTAGTTGGAGCAGTGCTGGATGATTCTCTGCATCTCCTCGTGGACGAGCTCTACGCAGCGCAGGCTGGGCTCCTCCAGGCGCTTCACCTGACGCTTCACCAGCAGCTCGAACGACACCTCCGGCACAAACAGCGCCGGCCTGGGGCCCTGAGCACGCACACACACGCACACACACACACGCACACACGCACACGAACACGCGCACGCACACACACACGCATACCCACACACACGTACACATACGTGCGCAGACACACACACACACACACAAAAACACACACGCATACCCACACACACGTACACATACGTGCGCAGACACACACACACACACACGCACACACAGGAACTACGTTACTCAACAACCTCTGGTTCTTAAACAACCATAGAGTTGCGTCACAGATCACACAAATATTCCCATGCAAAAATGAGCCCTGGGAAGTGTGACCCACAGTCACATGACCCAGTCACATGACCCACCGTAGCGTTCCTGATGGCCGTGAGCACGTCTATGGTGGTCAGCCCCCCCAGGGGGTCCACGGACTCCAGCGTGCGACCGAACGTCTCGTGGAATATATAACAGATCCTCGCTCCACCACACCTGAAACGCAAACTCACCGTTATTTAGTAAAGGCAACAATACAACATGTATAAAAATCAGTTATCTACCGACAAGTCTGATATACAGTAAAAAAAAAAAAAAAAAGCTGCCAGTTTGTTCTGGGACCTTCTGAGGACAAACTAGTTGAAGAGCCCTCTAGTGGTGAGAGGCAGGGGTGCAGGCGGGTGTGTTACTCACAGCTCAGCCGTCTCGATGTACTTGGCCGTGCCCTCTATGGTATGGCAGTACTCTGCAGCGAACTTGGTGATGAGCTGCAGGAGGGTGGAGCTCTTGTCCTCTACGGGTTCTCCGTAGCTGCTGAGCAGGGACTGGTACTGGGCCGCCAGCACGTTGATCCGGGTCTTCAGCTCGGGGAGGCAGTCTCTGATGTGGTGCATTAGCAGTCTGGCAGAGAGGGAGAAGCAAGGGGGCCAGGCTGACATTTACTTCCTGAAACATTTTGACCGGCGCCATCTTGCCGAATCGACCCCTTTTGACATGCGCGGTTGTGCTTTCCTCAGACGCCGCCGCGTTCACGAACAGTTTGCATCGGTTCGACAAATTATTTCTTCATCCAGGCATCTTAGTTTGAACAGTTTCATTATAGCGGAGCAGGTTATATTTGCTCGTATGTGGTATTTATTCTGCTCACAACTTGGCGATCGTACAGCCAGGCTACAGAGCTCCATGAGAAAACATGAGAGAAGCACTAGTGAAGCACCGATGCATCGGACACACATCGGCATCGGCCCATGTTGGCCTTGTTGACTGCCATCGGCCCATCGGCAAATAAAATGATATTCACCGATGGTAGTATGTTATGTCGCAACAATTACGGCTTTTTTGGTTGCAAAACGTAGCCTACCCAGCTGCAGATACGGAGAAGATCCATGACGTAACGCCGCAAACGCACGTGCAGTTTGCTTTCAAATTAAAGTGAAATAAAAATCGGCGTTTTGGAACCAAACACTTCATTTCTTTGTTTCCCTGGCACAAAAGGGGGAATAAAATAAAAATAAAATAAACATCGGCCATCAGCTGGATTGTTATTCTAAACATTGGCATCGGCGCAGAATTTTGCAATCGGTGCATCCCTAAAAAGCACAACTGCGCATGGCTGTGAAAAACCCAACTGCGCATGTGAAAAGGGGTCGGTGGCCCTGTTCAAAATGTTTCCCTCTCAAGAACGAGGCGTCAACGTAGTCACAGCATCCAGTTCTATTAATGCATCCATGGGGAGAAGCAAAAGGGACAAGTGAAATTCAAAAGCGCTTTCTTGATTGAGAAAAGTCGCAACCGGTTGAGTTGCTGAAGAATAAGGCGTGTCGTCGTCTTAAGACGTCTTTGTCGATTAGCCGTTCACACTGTGATAAATGACATTTTATTCAAATAGTCTGAGATCAAACTATCCCCATACCTGTTCAACGTCCTGGCCAGGTACTTGGTCCCGTTTCTGTTGGCGAGGGAGGGGTACCTCTTCTGTAGGAAGGCGTGTTCGTCCCGTATGGCATCAGATACCGCTTTCTTATTGTTGATGTCTAGCTGGCTCCTGAAAGGTGGTATGGAATAAAAAAAACAAAGAAGGTACAATAGGTCTTGTTGTACTGTACTGGATGTACAGTACGTGTTTGTTTTCCAGGCCTATTTAGTAGGGCAGGGTATCGATTCGAATTTCAAGAATTGATTAGATTTCGATTCACAAGGTTCAGAATCGATTACCACGATTCAATTCGATTCGATTCAATGTCGATTCGGTTAGTGTTACTAAAACCAGTTTTTTTTAGCTGTAACCTGAATTACATGACTGCCAAGTTATGCAACACATCAATACTAGGGCTGGGTATCGATACTGATTTCCAAAAATGAATGAATGAATCATTGAATGAATTAATGAACTATTCATTCCTTCATTTATTCATTCATTTATTAAATAAAAGATCGATTTTGGGATTCATGAATCGATTAATCAAATTTTTTTTTTTTACCTAGCCCTACTATTTAGGGCTCGGTAGTTTCATCCCAGCTGTGTGTTAAGGTGTCATAGACAGGTGTATCATGATTGCAAACCTATTCACTACTCCAATAAGGCCCAGCTTGACAGGAATGACCCTTCCCATCAGCACGTCCATGGCATCGGTGCCAGCGTCCATCAGGTCCAGCTTGGTCACCACAGCCAACGTCCTCCTGCCTACACGCACACACACACACGCACGCCATACACGCACGCACACACACGCACAGCCATGAGAATGACACAAAATGCTACCAAGTAACAAAGTGCTTTTGCAGGCTTGCACAGTGGTGTTTCTGGAGCATGAGTTAAAGGATATCTGCCTCTTGTGATGCCAACAGAGAAATGCAGGTCAGCATTGACCGGAGTGAGGGAGGTAGGTAGGGAGGGAGGGAGGGAGGGAGGGAAGGACGGAGGGAGGGAGGGAGGGAGGGAGGGAGGGAGGGAGGGAGGGAGGGAGGGAAGGACGGAGGGAGGGAGGGAGGGAGGGAGGGAGGGAGGGAGTGACAACCCGTCAAACGTTATCCTAGGTGCTGGCTTACAGCCCTGCACAAAAAGAGAAAGATACAGAGGAACAGAGACCAGAGTGATTGAGCCTACCGTCTGGGTCTACTTCCCGGGCCACTTTGAGGGCCTCGGAGGTGGCCATGTCTGTGTTGGCTGCGGTCACAGCCAGGATGATGGAGTTGGGGTTGGAGATGTGCTTCAGGATCAGATCTCGGATCTGGATCTCTATATCTTTGGGCTGGTCTCCTACCGGGACCTAGGTTAGCACACATGGAAATGAATGAAGTCTCTTTCCCCTATAATTTTAAGGCATTGGTTCTGTTGTCCGTTTCCAGCGTTAGAGAATAAGGGATGGGAAAATGCTGGTGCAAAATTGGTCAAATCTAAGAAAGTTCACAGTGATACTCAAATACTGTGTTTTGGAAGAATAATATTATGGAACATGATTCATGATTTCCCTGAAAAGGTGCTAAGCATTGAAGTAATGACAACACATTTCTCTTCACCGAGTTGAAATGAAACATGCACATAATGCACATAACTTGGGTTAATAAATATAAACAATATTTATGAAAACATTACGGTACTAGTACGTTCACATATAGTCCACAACACGTAGCCTAGCTAATGTTAGCCTAATAACATCAGAAGACAGACTAAACTGTGGTTACATTACCACAGTAATGTTTGCTATAGCTGCAGCAAACAAAAATATTTTAATTTCATCATCTCTCACTCCCAGTCAGAAAATCCACTAGCCGCAATGCTAATTTTTGCTAATTTAAACTCCAAACTCCTTTCAGGAGAAGCAGGAGGTCCCGTTTGGGGGGTGACCCGCCCCTCCAAGGCAATTGTAGGGGAAATACTGCTTTGCCCTCTAATTTTGCCCAAGCAAATTTGGGCATCCAGTCAATATTATGTTGATTTTTCAGTACCTTTGTGATGCCTGGCAGATCCACCAGTGTGAGATTGACTACGTGGGGTGAGAAGATCTTTAGGTGAATGGGTTCTTCGCTGATACCCTGTAGGAAATACCAGATAAGTTGTCTGCTCTCTTCTCAGAGGTGCGTACCGTTTAATTCAATAATACATAGATGCCAATGGACTGTATAGGGTGATTTTGAGCAGATGGTAAGAATTTTAGTCTGACATTAACTTGTACTTGCTTTGGCACTGAGACAATAAAACATTGACATACCTTGTTATTGCCAGATACTCTTTCAGTTTCCGCCTCAATCTCAAGCCTGATCTCATCAAAGTCTGTGTAGATCTGTGGGAACAGCAGGATATAAAGAATCATTTCATGAGGCATTGTCCACATCAGCTAACATTCTCGAAACATTATCCCATCTGTAAATTATAAATGTAATGATTAATATGATTTTTATTTATTTATTTTTTATTTAACCTTTATTTAACCAGGCAAATCATTAAGAACAAATTCTTATTTACAGTGATGGCCTGGCAAAAAGCACAAGCTTCTTGAGGGAGCAATGATATCATATTAATATGATATGTATGGGTTGGGGAATGCATGTTTTCTGAGCTCTTATCCAAAGAAACACCCTCTATCACGAGTTAGCATCAACTCTGTTCACAGTACCTTCATTACAAAGACCTGTGTGTTCAAAGTTTAGGAGCTACGCATCTAGAGCATGTGAGCAGTTGCCCCCATCTGTACTGCACATTCTGCCTCATTCCCTCCAGATGACATCAGCTCTACATCTTGATCCTACCGGGTGTTTCTAGCTTGTGACGTGCGCGTCTGAGCTGACCAGATACAGGACTTCCTGCTCAGCAACCTCCACACAAAGCTCTCATCCACAGTAGCCATTCCTATTGATCATAGATAATCGAAACAATATCTTGCTTGCTTAGGGCTATATCTGAGCAGGCTTACACAATATTCGGGTGTGTTTATTTCCTGCAGTGAAAGGGAAGTCCGCTGAGGTGAATATCCATGAGAACAGCAACACAGGGGCTGACAGTAGCATGATGCTACTAGCATCCTACCTTGTTTTTGGTGTGAAGAAACTTGCCCCATTCCTCTCCATCAATGCCTGTTGGGAGCATAAACCAGAAGACAGCTAGAGTCAGTCCCTGCCTGTCAGACAGATGTCATTTGGGGCAGTGTTCTTGAGGTCAATGTTTATATTATCATGGTGTTGAGTGTCTCAGGAGAGGATCTGCCCGTTTGTTCAGCTGGGAGGGGAATATGCTCTAAAGGCCAGTATCCCACGGCACAATGCCAGAGATCTGAACAAGCAAGCAATACAGGGATAAACTTTAGTTTTTTGGCAACAGCAGCTTGAAACAAGCCAGAGAAGCATGGCGGTGTGTTATGGAGAGCAGAGCCCTTGGGAATATACAGAGTTGGGGGCTGTTGGTTAGCTAAAAGCAGCTACTGTACGTAGGACATTTTAGTAGCTGTTCGTTTGAGTAGGTCTGGATCAGAGTGGATTGGAGCTGTGTCTTCTTACCCTTTAGGGCCGTACGTACCATCACCTGACCGTGACACTTCACTGTGATTATAACTAAACAGCAGACTCTTTTACAGACTTCCTCATACACACAGCTAAGCTTTTTGTCTCATTCAACGGAAAGTATTTTGTCGCATTCAACTGAAGCAGGGACTGACTTTGGGGTGGCGTGATCTGAATTAAGCCCCAGGGTTTGGCAGCTTAATTGGGGCTAGGGGAACAGTAAAGCCAGGACAGGGAGGTGGAATGAGCAACATAAAAGGGGAGAGGAGAAGGCGCTAAAAACACAGAAAAAAGGGCAAGAAACAAGGAAAAGGAGACCTTTATTAAGGCGGCCATTTTTCCAGGTATTGGAGTCTGCGGTTAGGGAGAGATGACAGGAGAATGGGGGTTAGCCTGGCAGCAGCGGCCGCAGGGCCATCTGGGGCCTTACAGTCCTCCGTCACCCTCTGACTACCCCCGGGGTAAAGGCTGGAGAGAGCAGCGTCGCTCTCACAGCGACCTGGCAGGGTTTAGTTCACTTTGGATTTGGGGACACAAGTTAGGCAATATCTCTTAGGCTGCATACAATCTAAGGAAGGCACATTTCAGGTTTCCTTAGACTTGTGTACAGTTCGCTGTTGGCTGCATGACCACCACAGGGTGCTGGAGAAAGCAGTGTCTGCTGAGCTAGCGTGATACCTCTCAACTACCTTCCTGAATCATGGACCGTGTGAGTCCATCACTGTGCATTCACTATACTCATCATGTCCTGACCTGGCTCAACTGTTCTAAAACAAAACTTTGGTCACGTCACACATCTGTACATCCAGAGTATTAACCCTAACCCTAACAACAACAACAACAAAACAGAGAACGTCACAGCACACACACAAACACTGTCCACTAGAGCTTTGAAGAGTCCCCCAAAGTTGAGGTTCACAGACAGACAGGACAGAGAGAGGATTAGCCCGACTACAAACACACCTCACACACCAAGAGTAGTGACAGAGTGACTAGGGATGAGACGGTATACCGTAAAAGCGTGAACCGCGGTATAAAATGTCCACGGTATTAGAACCGTGACATTCCCTGTGTTTACGGTATTACGTTTACGGTATTACACAATAATGCGCTGCTGAAACTTCACATTTCAAGTTGCTTGCAACAGTTAATTTTGTCATTTAATATAAGCTTGCTAATTAATATATAATATATAGTAAATACTTGTTTTTTTATGTGTGTTGGGGAGGTGAAATGCCGTATACCGTGAAATACCGTAAACCGTACCGTGTAACTAGACACCGTACTGCAAAAATCCATACCGTCTCATCCCTAAGAGTGACTTTCCCTAAGAGTGACTTTCGCAGCAGTGGCATTTTAACAGTACCGTTCTCCTCACTGATCTTCCGGCGGTCCTCTGGGTCGATGTGGACCAGCTGGAGGATGAGGGGCCGGCGTGTCACGACGCCGGTGCCCCGGGGCAGGAGGTCTCTGCCAACCAGGCTCTCCAACACCGAACTCTTCCCACTGCTCTGTGAGCACACAGTAGCATCCCTTTAAACAGTGCACACAGTATCATCCCTTTAAACAGTGGACCTAAATAACTCATCGACTACTGAAATCAAAGTCTTCCACGGTATGGTCTGTACTTGTGTCAAATTTCAAAGCTGGGCCTAAAAGAGCAAGAGGCCTGCCGGGCATCACAAAGATAAGGCTTCATTTAGTTTGACCGGATGCCAGTGAGATAAATTTAGATCTGACAAGGCTATGCAATTACCTAATAAGACCCCCACATCTAGTGGCAGTGGTTTAAAATGTGCCCATCTGTGTGGTGTGTGATTGTCCTTTGAAAGAGTGCTGACAAGGACACACACACACACACACACACACTAGACTAGACTATCAATGGAAACATCCAGGGGCTTCTATCACTTCAGGTGGTAGCCAAGGGACTGAGCCAGACCCTGCCTGGGGAATAATGCCAATGTATAAACCAATTGACTACACATAGGTTGAGTGAAGTAGGAAAGGTCAGTTAGTCTGAGCTGCTTGATGTCAGTTCTCACTCAACGTTTGTCAAGTTATTGACTATCTACGTAATGTGTTGCAAGCAATACACCAGTGACAATGGGAAGGGAGGTTCCTGGTTTGGAAAGCCTGACATCTAGCTGTTATAGTCAACTCCACAAGAGGTATGTAGCTATTCAATGTACTTTTAATTTCATTTATTAGTTTATTTATCGGGGACAAAGCACACATAACAGTGAAGTTGCATATGAGGCCGTCAGTCAGTCTAAAGGCTAGTTTGTTTACATCTGTTGTCCCTGGTGTATTTAATAGGCACGTGAAAGGGGATGCAACAACAAAACAGGGTTGAGCCCAATGAAAATAACTAACCTTAGCTAACTCAATGATAATCTTAGCTAGCATAGTTCAGTCACATTGGTGACTTCTGTTAGCTATAGCCACATGGCTCTCTGATCATGATTACATTACATTACAGTCATTTAGCAGACGCTTTTATCCAAAGCGACTAACAATAATTGCATTTAACGTAGGAAAAGCCAATGTAGTACTACTTGCCAGAACTCACAAGTGCATCTTCTCTCTAAAACAAGTGACTAAGAGCATAACCTAGTGCTGAAGGCAAAGTGCAAGAATCACAATCTAAAGTACAGTGCAATATAATATAATAAGTGCTTAGGTGGGAGGATTGTTGTAGTACGATTGGCACAAGTCTGCAGCCTAGCTGGCTGGTGAGCTGTCAGTGTCAGAGCATGTTAGCCTGGTATGCTAGCACAGAAAGAACACTTCCCCCTAGCAAGTAGCTAGCTGCCAGCTAACCTTAGCTAGATCTCTATTTTCAGGATGGCACTAGCCAACGTCAGCTCGCTAGCTAGTATTAGTCTGGTAGATGAACGATATTAGTTGCGCAAAGCGACGCGGTGCTGGTTCAAACCACGGGGTAGCAGCATAACGGGAGTAGCTAATAGCAACCAAGCTATGCTAGCGGTTCTTACCTGCGTTCCAACAACAGCAATTTGCGGCAACTGGATAATATCCGCACCAACTGTATTAAACACATCTTGCAATTTGTTTATGACAGGTATGAGGGCCTCCATTGCTCTAGAAGATGGGTCGCTACCTGTCTAAATGAATGGGATAGCTCACTAACCCTAACCCAACTGAACCCAAGCACAAAGTCATCCAATGTCCCTCGCTCAAACCAACCAAGAAACAACTGCGCACAATGTAATTCGCGTTGCACCATGGGACTTTGAGTTCTACTAGGCTAACCCCTTTCGCGCTACTATGGGTGTGCTCCAGAAATCCAACTACAAGCTTTTACTATGATCCATGCTGCATCAATGTATACAATCACTGTTTTCAAAGACAACAGTAACTAAGGGTGTGAATAGGTTGATATTTGGCATATGGATGAGAAGAAAATCATGTTACCGAAACTCAAACTGAGTCCAAATTAGTGGAGCTCCAATGTAGAATGCCCCTATAAAAGATGAGAAGGGAAACAGCTTCTCAACATGAGAATCTTAATCTTAATTAGGGGCCAAGCCCCGAAGGGGCGAAGACCCTATTGTTATTGGTAGTGTTATTATTATTCTTTTTCCGCCATGGGAGACTATGGCAGGCCCTATAGCCGATTGGTAACTTTTTACGAAAATTTGCAAGATGGTAGAGGCTTCTGGCCCGAAGCCGTCCAGCAAGTCTCACATTGATCGGCCAAAAGGGGGCGCTATAGCAGCCGACTGAAGTTGCGAACTTTGAACAGGCATATCTCAGGCCCCGTTTGACCTACAGACATGACACTTAACACACATATGTCTCTCCTCATGATGAACAAATTTGCCTCAAGGACCCATAACTTCCGGTTATATAGATTTTCCGCCATTTTGAATTTTTTGAAAAAAGCTAAAAATCTATCTCCTCCTAGAGACTTTGACCAATCTGCATGATACCTGATACACACAATCTAGGGACCATTATCTAAAATTCCATCTCAGCAAAAGTTTAAAAAGTTAAATTTAACAGCAACTATGAGACAATGAAAATGGCATAGGGCGTGGCTTTTCACATAAAGTGGTATACTTTCTTAAGGGTTGTGCAGAACACCACGCCACTTATAAGACATCTGTGCAGACATAACCTGAGGCGGCCACTGCATTATTGGCCCAATCAAACCAAATGGGGGCGCTAGAGAGCTCATTTTCAGTTTAGGCCTAACCGCCATGCAGAGCTTTCCGAACCATGGTACAGTGGTACCAGGGTATGTCTAATGGTCACTGGAGAAAGAAGAGCCTGATTGGCCACAGGGTGGCGCTATTACAAGCCAAAATACATAAAAGGGGATAAAATGCAAACTTTGAATGGTCATATGTCATGCCCCGTTGGAGCTAGAGTCAGGACGCTTTGGAGGCATATATGTCTCATCAGGGTAAACAAATTTGCCTCAAGGAGCCATAACTTCAGATTGTTAATTTGCAACAATTTTGCATTTTTTGAAAAACACTTGAAATCTATCTCCTCCTAGGAAGTTTTGTTAATCTACATGAAGCACAGTATATAGAATCTAGCAATGAATATCTAAAGTTCCATCTCGGCATAATTTAGAAAACATAATGAAAATAGCCACTGTGAGCAATTGAATATTGCAGAGGGTGTGGCTTTTCACAAAAAGGCATATAACTTCTGAAGGAATGCATGGAACACCACAAAACCTTGTGGTCATATCAACAATGTCAGCCCGAGGCAAAGCCAACATTACTGGCCAGATTAAACTGAATGGGGGCGCTAGAGAGCTCATTTCCTGTTCAGGCCTAACCGCTTGGATGGTATTTCGGAAAACAGATATAGTAGTACCAGAGCATATCTTGAGGTAACTGAAGAAATATGAAGTAGTTAGGCCAAAGTGTGGCGCTATAACCAGCCAAAATTCTTAAAAGTGGCTTAAACGCAATTGATTGCTGTAGTGCCCCCCGTGGCTAAATGGGGTTCATAATGCTTGTATGGGTAGCTGATGGCATGCTCTACAAATTACTAATTGGGCACAACACTGTCAGATTACATTTTGATGTTTATATAAGCATTGTTGTGCATTGCACTTTCATTGTATTTTCATTGCTAGAATTAAACGAATGTGTCGTCTCTTCTTATATGAAGAATGTGCTTGTTTAACTGAAATAATCAAGATCACTACAATTGAATGCATATGGACTCCACTTTAGTTTGACAGTAGTGATTCAGGTCAATTGGATGGAAATGTAGACCTTAAATCACATAGCCTACTTACACCAAATGTATGGGTAGGAGAGGGGCATTCTTCTGAAAACTGTGAGGTTAAGAGAGAAACAATAATTGTGAGTGTTGTTCACAGATTGCTGAATTGTCAAGCTATCCCTGCAGTGATACTTGATGGTAAAGGTGGGTCTCCCAGGCAGATGGAAGGCCTGGACAATGACCAGGTGGGATGTCGACATGCAGAGAAATAGGTCCTAAAAATATGTCCCAAAATAGAAGAAATGTGTTGAGATGCTTAAAAGGACCTGACACTCACTTGACATCATCAGATGAATTAACTGTGATTGTGGTTGTATGATGATGCTGTTGCATGAATTTAACCTGATGCACCTTGTCAGGTGACAACGACAGTCACATGCATAGCTCAAATGTGGCTATGGCAGATGCCAGCCATGTTTCTGTTACACAAATGCTATCAGCGTTCATAAAGAGTTGATGTGTGTGTACATCTTTAAAGTGTGCTTTAAGACTCTGGATATTGTGTAGAGCCATTATAAATGAACTGGCTTTTATGGGAGTCTGTGTGAGAGAGGCATTTAGTGTAACATGTGACATAGTTGTATAATGATGATGATGATCATGGTGATGATGATACTGTTGCATGAATTTGACCTGATTCACCTGGTCAGGCGACATAGATGCTCCAAGCCTAGCTCAAATGTGGCTATGGCAGATGTTAGCCATGTTTCTGTTACACAAATGCAATCAGCGTTCATAAAGAATTGATGTGTGTGTACATCTTTAAAGTGTGCTTTAAGACAATGGATATTGTGTAGAGCCATTATAAATGAACTGGCTTTTGTGGGAGTCTGTGTGAGAGAGGCATTTAGTGTAACATGTGACATAGGTAGAGAGGTGATAGTTGGAGAAGGGTGCAAATGAGAATAAACTAGGGAATGTTATGACAGGTTTGATGGGAAGGTTAGTTGTCCAAACAGTAACGAGTGCAGTGGTGTGTATTGTATGTGTCGTGTGTGACAAACTGGATGGTAGAGTGGTAAAGAGTGTCACGTTTGGAAAGTGTACCTTTTGCAGTATATAGCTTACACACTTCAACCAGGGAGAGGGTTGTAGCCTTTAGTCTAAACACTTCATCCTGGGAGAGCGCAGTAGCCCACAGACTACATAGCCTACTTACACCAAGTGTAGGGGGGGCATTCTTCTGGAAACTGTGAGGTGTAGAGAGAAACAAAAGTTGTGAGTGTTCTTCATAAATAGCTGAATTATCAAGAAATCCCCGCACTGAGACTTGATGGTAAAGGTGGGCCTTCCAGGCAGATGGAAGGCCTGGAGAATGATCATGTGGCATGTAGACATGTGGAGAAATAGGCCCTAAAACATATGTACCAAAATAGAATAAATGTAATGAGATTCTAAAAAGGACCTGACTCTCACTTGATGCTGTCAGATGAATTGAATGTGAATGCAGTTGTATAACGATGATGATGATGATGATCATGGTGATGATGATACTGTTGCATGAATTTGACCTGATTCACCTGGTCAGGCGACATAGATGCTCACATGCATAGCTCCAATGTAGCTATGGCGTGTTTTCCTCATTGGCTTTGATGCGTTAGTTGCGCTTGGCCCCGTTATTGCTGCTTGCAGCTATATTGTCTTTTTATTTTTGGAACATAATTTTCCATTCTCATGTAATCACTCCAAAACAAACATTTCCATAGGAGAATTAGAATAACTTAAGTGCTATCAACTGTACATCCGTTTATCACAATGACAAATCCACTAGCAACTATGGCAAAATAAGAGAGGAGTTAATAAAATATTGCACATATCAGATCTGGAGAACTTAGCCTACCCAGTCTACTGAATGAACGATGAGGTAAAAGATATGTTAGCTAAGACACAAAGAAAAAGATAAAAAACACTGATTGTGCCTTGTGTTTACAGAGATCAGATTAGATTCAAATGGTCCACATGGATGGGAGGTGAGGAGTAGTAACCTGATTACTCTACTAGAGTACAAGCACTTACACCATTGTTGTTCCCTTTGATGCGAGATACCGTAATTCTGCTGCAATTTTCAGCTGTCGCCTGAAAAATAGTGGGCAAAACCACCATTGAAACATCCTAATGATTCATCAGGGGGGTTGAAATAGACCTAGCAAGGCTATTATGTTCTAACAGAGGAAATCTTGCTGACGTTCCCCATTTAACAACCACAAACAAAACTGGTCCAGTGTTATTGTGGCCTGCCTATAGTTTTGTTTCTACTATGGCAGGGTCCACAATAGTGCTACATAGGCTAAAAAACAAGCAGGCTAAAAAACAAGCAAAATGTCTACATTTTGAGTCAGCTGATATTAAAGGGAACTTTTTTTTGGCAAAACAATCACAACAGCAATGCTCTCTCAATGCATTGAGTCAAAGTAAAACAGACATTCTTTCCGTTAGAAAATATTCCTGGACAAGGTGCATATAAGGCGAAAATACTGACGTCACAGTTCCTTTAAACTTTGAAAGGGTAACTAAAAACTATTTAACAATGAGTAACCTAGGTGGAGGTGTTCAGGGGAATAGATACTGACAATGGATAGATAAGAACAAAACTAAAACAAACTCCTCAACACATTCAAATTCAGACCTATAGTTGATGTAAACTGAGCAATATTCTTCAAAACATTTTCAGTGCTTAAATGCAACATTTCTGCTTAAACTAACTAATGTCACAGTACCAAACTGGCCAACTATCTTCCAGGCCACATGCAACAGCTTGTTCCTATTGCAGGTGCATGTGCAGTTGTGTTCTGTGGGAGGTAATGTTGAGACATAATAGATTATCAATTGACATATCAAGATACAGTGCAATCGGTATATGTAGTCACCATATTCCCTCTACGTTGTGTTACTGTTCTGCAGTGCTGTTTTGCAGTCCCTTGAAACCTGCTCTCAGTCCGCTTGGTATGCCGATCAAAGGTGAACATCTTTTCCATATCATCAAACATGTCATCAAAGACGCCCTCTGCTCCAAAGCCACCTCGGAGGTGTCTCTTGTGTCTACTGTGAGCCTCCTGGGAGGACCGGAAGTGCTCCTCAAAGTGTCTCTTGTGCCGGGCATGTCTGTATTGGCTGTTGATATCAAAGTCCTTGAACATGTCATTAAAGTTGAAGGGTTGGTGGACATTTTGCTGATTTCCATCTCCATCACCCCAATTGTAGAATGCGCTTTGTCCATACTGGTCGTACTCTCGTCTCCTCTTCTCATCCGACAAAGTTTCATAGGCTATACATAATAAACGTTTGACAGAGTAAAAAAACAACAACAACGTTACAATCATTATTTTATTAACCAGGATAGGCAATGATTATGTCCTATGCTAGTTACGCAGTGCCGACAGTGTTCTGGAACATGATACATATACAGTTGAGGAGATCAAACTTACCCTCAGCAATTTCCCTGAACTTCGTCTCAGCATCTGGACTCTTGTTCTTGTCAGGGTGATATTTCATAGCCAGCTTGTGAAAGGCCTTTTTGATCTGACGCTCTGTGGCATCTCTAGGCACTCCCAAGATGTCATAGTAGTCCTTTTTGGCCAGGATAAGTTCCGTTATCATCAAGATGCACACTGCAAACGTCAGGGCTGATTGTGCAGTTGCCATTGTGCCTCCTGTAGGAGTAAGTTAGTAAGTTAGAGGAAAAATGAATTATTACAGCGCTCAACTGGAAAAAACGTAACCCCTGTGGTGTCTATCCCGAGGCTAACCTAACCTAACCTGAAGAAAAGCAGTGTAGCTACACCAATAACATTAAACAATCTAAGGACTGGTGAAATGACAGTAAGTAAGTAAGTAAGTTGTATTTATATAGCGCCTTTCACAGCACGAGTGCACAAAGCGCTTTACAATACAAATAACACATAGAAAGGAAGAAAGAGCGACATACAAAATACAATACATACAAAATACAAGGCAATTACGACATACAAAATACATTACAAGGCAGTTATAAAATACAGTACGAGGCAGTTACAGTTACCAGGGGAGGGGAGGGGCTGCTAGTAGCTAGCTGGCTAACATAACGTTAGTGATGCAGGGATGCTAAGCTAGCTCATCACCAGGAAACCGCTCAAGCACAACTTACCTTTGCTCAACTGGGAACACCGAAGCAAGTTGAAGAAATGTATCTAACTAAATATCTAATTATCCTTAGCTAACTCAGATAATGTTAGTGATTTAACCCAGATAAGGTTAGTGATTTAGACAAACAGTCGCTAAGCGACCCTCTAGCTCGCGAGCTGGCTGTTTCTAACCACACACCACGAAGCGCACTCCGATTGGCCGCTTTGGACCACGTGGCTTCTTCGACTTTTGCGGTTATCTAGTGCCATCTAGTGTCTTTATCTAGTGTCTTTATCTAGTGTCTTTATCTAGTGTCTTTATCTAGTGTCTTTATCTAGTGTCTTTATCTAGTGTCTTTATCTAGTGTCTTTATATAGTGCCATCTAGTGTCTTTATCTAGTGTCTTTATCTAGTGTCTTTATCTAGTGTCTTTATCTAGTGTCTTTATCTAGTGTCTTTATCTAGTGTCTTTATCTAGTGTCTTTATCTAGTGTCTTTATCTAGTGTCTTTATCTAGTGTCTTTATCTAGTGTCTTTATATAGTGCCATCTAGTGTCTTTATCTAGTGTCTTTATCTAGTGTCTTTATCTAGTGTCTTTATCTAGTGTCTTTATCTAGTGCCATCTAGTGTCTTTATCTAGTGTCTTTATCTAGTGCCATCTAGTGTCTTTATCTAGTGTCTTTATCTAGTGTCTTTATCTAGTGTCTTTATCTAGTGTCTTTATCTAGTGCCATCTAGTGTCTTTATCTAGTGTCTTTATCTAGTGTCTTTATCTAGTGTCTTTATCTAACGTCATATGGAAGAGCATTAGGGTCAACAACTGAGTTTATTACTTTTTTAAGCTTCTGAGTTTAAAGTCAGAATTTCTGAGAAAAAAGTCAGAAATGACTTCTGAGATGAAAGTCAGAATTTCTGAGATTAAAGTCAGAATTTCTGAGAAAAAAACTCGGAATTTCTGAGAAAAAAAGTCAGAAATAACTTCTGAGAAAAATGTCAGAATTTCTGACTTTAAACTCAGAAGTTTAAAAAAAAAAAAAAAAAAAAAACCTCTGCTGTTGTCCCTAATGCTCTTCCGTACATATTCATCCTTTCCCAGTAGTGTATTTATTTTTGTGCCTTTCAAACAAGCCCCCAGGATCAGCTTGGCGCATTGAAGCCACCATGGGCTTTCAGGCCAAGCCCGGTATTGCAAGGCATGCGGCCCAAGAACCCTTATTTCCCATGTTAGTGGATGATGATAGATAGGGCTAGAAAAGGAAAACAAAATTTTTCTGGGTATCATTCAGCATCAGAGACCAATCTTATCAATATAAACTTTTAGTTTTAGGGGTTTGGGGGTTTTTGAAGCCACCAATACCTGTATTGAGCCATTTAAACATGTGCTGTGCACGAGCCTCGGGGACGCGCTGGTCGCGCGTTCGTGAGTCCTGCGAGCTCGGGAAAGCACGTGACCATAGGAAGACCCGCCCTACTCTGCCTCTGATTGGATAGGAAGTCATGTAATGACATCGGTTAACATTGGCTATGCTTTAGCAATGAAGCTGCTATGATCATGCTAATCATAGATATGAACGTATGTCTATGATGCAAATGATCATGACGTGTGGTTACTTTAGGACATCGTTGGAAAAGATCTAGAGGGTAAGTGGGTCAATGTTGAATAACTTAGCTAACATTACCTAATGTTACATTTCTTTATATTAACATCAACTATATTGATAGGCTAGGGAGCTATGCTAACGGTAGCTAATGCTAACGGCTTAGGGTTAACGTTAGTTAGTTAATGCTAACGTTACGTTCGGAGGTCTCAGATGTATTTCAATTTTAACAATGTTGAGCATGATCAATGTGACATTGTTCATACATTGATTACAGTCTGTAATCTTGTCTGGCATTATTTAGCTATAGTGGGCTGATGCTTGCTGCTGCTACTATAGCATTTGCCACATTATACATCAAATTAATCAAGCATAGTGTTATTACCTGAAGGCATTATTACCATTGCAAGTAAGCATGCCATGTATATGCCATGCCTGGAAATCAAATTAATAGTGTAATTATTCCCCATCATAGCTCATTGTACACTGATATAATCATTCTCCTTGCCTTTGCTAATACTCATCTCTTTTATCAAACTTTATGCTAGGAAAGAAATCTGGCTGTGATTCGTCGCTAGTGCTCATCCAGGCTGTTGTCATCTCCCGCCTGGACTCCTGCAACTCCCTACTTGCTGCCATCCTGCAGCGTTGGCCATCAGACTCCTGGAGAAAGCTGCTGCTAATCCCGTGTTCAACGGCCCCATGCTCTTCCACACAACTTCCCTACTCCTATATGTATAGTCTGTATGTTTTTACGTGTTTCTTTACATGTCTTTACATGTGTATTTGTCAGGGTTTGTCTGTTAGTGATTGTCGTGTCCCCACTCTTGGCCTGCACCTTGACGTGGTGAGTGGGCTTTAAACCAAGCCAGGCCTTTTATAGTTGTGTTTTGTGTTTTTCTGTTTGCTTAAGTGTCTAATATTGAAGGTACAAAACCTTTAAAAAAAGAAGCCCCTTCCTTCCCATAAAATTCCTGCGATTGTAACAGGTGTATTGATTCCACCACACTTGCCCACACTGGGTTCAAACCCGGGTCCTCTGACTTAGGAACGCACATGACCACCTTTCTAGAACACTGCCACCAGCTATCCCAATGAAAAGCTAGCGAATCAATTGTGCACATGGGCAGTACTAATACTGAGGACAGAGTTTAAACCAGTTCAACCAGATATTCACTGAGCCTGACGGGCACCTGCCAGCTAAAAAACCTAGTACTGTCACCCTCGACTTCTGCTGCGCCTGTATCCAGCCATAGGGGCTGATTATTTATAATGATGTTGATGAAGTTTAAAACCTTATTTACACATAGTGTTTGCTGTTTTAAAAGATAAATGCAGTGATATGAGGCGCCACCTATTGGTGAGGACAAAATCATTTTTTGACTGACTAGATGAGATAATGAATTCCTGATGTGCATAATGATGTCACTAAATCCCACTGTGATTGCTTTTTCAGTCAGTGAACAGGAAGCAGAGCAACCCCTCTGTGTTCGATCACCTGATAGAAGAACCTCCTAGGTGAGACCACACTACAGTACGTTGCTCCAGTAAACATATGAAGACCCAGCCGTATTTAAGCTGTCTTGTCTAATTTGAGCTGTCTTGTGAAGTCCCTGTTTTTCACATACTCCCCCCAACCCCCCCCCCCACCTACAGATGTGTAGTGCTCTGATCTACAGTCCCCCAAGTACAGGCAAGACCCCAGTGGCGCGGGTGCAGACTAACGAGTGTAGGCAGGGAAACACAAAGGTGTCTATAAGGAAAGGAGCTGACTGCCTTAGCAAGTGGGTTGGTGAATCAGAACACATAATCAGCTCTGCCTTCTCTTTGACCAGGTTAGCCAATGGGGCAACTGTGGCGGTGGGGGGAGGGGGGTATAATTATTGGACAGGACACCTGACCATCATCCTCAGTGTTGACTGAGAGCTTGTGATGGCTGTTTGTTGGTCTCTCCCCAGGTCAACCTAATGAGACCCTCCTTCATCTTCTTCAACAAGATAGACCGGCTGTCCCCAGTATGCTCCAGCAGACAGGACCAGATACACAGGTGAGGCCTGTCTGTCACGGAGCCACCGCCTCGCTCCGCCTCTGGTGTAACTCGGTTCTTTAGCTTGGCTGCGTACTTGATTGATGTTGCACATGGGCGATTGGAACTAAACTAACCTTGCGTTGCATTTGTCTCTCTCTCTCTGGCTCTATCGTGTCCACTCTGCTGGCGCTGATGGATGGGTTGGACAGTCAAGGGGAGCCAGTGGTCCAGTTCCTGTTCATGCTTGGTTGTTGCCTACTCACCTTCCCATCTCCTGCATCACCTGCCACCTGTCTCCACTCTGCCCAGCTGCACCTCATCCCTCATTACTCTTAGCATTAATACCAGTCAATTTCCCTTGGTTCTCTGTAAGATCATCCAGTCATCTACCAAGTCTGCTCAGCTCTTCTGTCTGCCATATTTTGAAGTTGTTTATTGAAATTGAGTTAAAGTAGTTTGTATGGGTCAAGCATCCTCCAGTTTGTATGACTCAAGATCTGTTTACTGCCATGTATATGGTTCACACATACTAGAAATTTGACTAGGGTTAAGGCATACACTGGTGACATGTTTTTAATTGTTTTGTGATCACTGTCTTTGTGATATTTTCTGATGACCAAGCCTTTGATCTAAGCAGAGCCTTAGCACATTATGGAGGAACCATGTCCCTTTCTTTTACCGATCCCTGAGAGCAAGACCTGTGAATGTCCTGAACAGTGTGGTGGCCACATTTGTTGGGAATTTGGGTGGAAACAGTGTGGAACATCATTGCATAGTTTGACTGCCATTTCATACCAACATTAAGAGAAAGTGGAGAAGTAGGCTATACCTAGAAAATACTATAGTTGTGCAATTCGTTTGTACAGTCTAGTAGTTAAATGGTTAAAAATGGGCAAGCAATAACATTGGAGGGAAATGTATACTGACACTGATGATTGTTTCAGAAATGGTCTGAGACAAAATAATGAAATGTTATACATCAGTATTGTGAAACACTGAACATATTTTAATGACTGACAAGGAGAGAGGAAACAGTCCAAGTTAATCAATAATAACTAGGCTCACTATGAACAGTGTGTATTATTGGCTCTGTTCTGACATCAGTGCACAGTTCATTCCACCACTGTGAGGCCAGGACAGAAAAAAGCCATGGCCACGCCAATCTGCCGTAGGGGGGCTTGGATCAACTGGGGAACCAATCACCTCAAGGCAGCAGAGCTTGACCACAGCCTGGAGGTCGGAGGGAGCTGTTCATTTGCCCTGTAGGCTCGAACCACAGTCCTAAACTGGATGGGACAGCGCAGGGAGCCAGTGCAGAGAACAGAGTAGGGAAGTTTTGTGGAAGAGCATGGGGCTGTTGAACACCAGGTCAGCAGCAGCTTTCTCCAGGAGTCTGATGGCCAACGCTGCAGGATGGCAGCAAGTAGGGAGTTGCAGGAGTCCAGGCGGGAGATGACAACAGCCTGGATGAGCACTAGCGACGAATCACAGCCAGATTTCTTTCCTAGCACAAAGTTTGATAAAAGAGATGAGTATTAGCAAAGGCAAGGAGAATGATTATATCAGTGTACAATGAGCTATGATGGGGAATAATTACACTATTAATTTGATTTCCAGGCATGGCATATACATGGCATGCTTACTTGCAATGGTAATAATGCCTTCAGGTAATAACACTATGCTTGATTAATTTGATGTATAATGTGGCAAATGCTATAGTAGCAGCAGCAAGCATCAGCCCACTATAGCTAAATAATGCCAGACAAGATTACAGACTGTAATCAATGTATGAACAATGTCACATTGATCATGCTCAACATTGTTAAAATTGAAATACATCTGAGACCTCCGAACGTAACGTTAGCATTAACTAACTAACGTTAACCCTAAGCCGTTAGCATTAGCTACCGTTAGCATAGCTCCCTAGCCTATCAATATAGTTGATGTTAATATAAAGAAATGTAACATTAGGTAATGTTAGCTAAGTTATTCAACATTGACCCACTTACCCTCTAGATCTTTTCCAACGATGTCCTAAAGTAACCACATGTCATGATCATTTGCATCATAGACATACGTTCATATCTATGATTAGCATGATCATAGCAGCTTCATTGCTAAAGCATAGCCAATGTTAACCGATGTCATTACATGACTTCCTATCCAATCAGAGGCAGAGTAGGGCGGGTCTTCCTATGGTCACGTGCTTTCCCGAGCTCGCAGGACTCACGAACGCGCGACCAGCGCGTCCCCGAGGCTCGTGCACAGCACATGTTTAAATGGCTCAATACAGGTATTGGTGGCTTCAAAAACCCCCAAACCCCTAAAACTAAAAGTTTATATTGATAAGATTGGTCTCTGATGCTGAATGATACCCAGAAAAATTTTGTTTTCCTTTTCTAGCCCTATCTATCATCATCCACTAACATGGGAAATAAGGGTTCTTGGGCCGCATGCCTTGATTTGACTTGCAATACCGGGCTTTGGCCACTACGTCAAATGGCTTCATGCGCCGGTGAGCAACTTTCATTGAAATGAATAGGCAGCCATTTTCAATGCCGTCTCCAGTTATATTATACCTCCATGCTTTCAAATCGTAGAAGAATTTTTCCTTCCAGAAGCTGTATTAACCAATAGACACGCGAGGGGCACGTCAACGAACAACCAATCGCAGATCAGATCAAAGACCACGTGATCATTGTTTTTCTCTCTGGCGGTGTCAAGAGATCAGCCCGCCGAGTGACGTCACATTGCTGGCTAGCACCACGTAAACGTTAGCTCGTGGTTTCAATACATATTATTATAATATATATTATTCGAGTTACATTGACAATCAGGACTAGTTTCTAAAGCCGTTTGAGAGACACTGGTATGTTATAATATGACCAACATCTGCTCTGCTGCCTCTTTTTGTTCTGGGAATGAGATTGATGATGGCTAGCTAGTGTGTTGAGCTAGCCATGGTTAGCACGAGCTAGTTAACTCAAATCGGTTATAAATAGCCCGGATGTGACGGTTGGCCAGTTTAACTGTATAGTTAATTCAGTCAATATGCATTAGCCAGCTAGTGGGTTAGATCGGTCACGTAAACCGTTATTGTATAAAACAGTGAGATAATTTGTCAGCTAATGTAAGTTAGCTTGGTAGTTTTCTCGTCATGGAGGCATTTGAACTTAGTAACTGAGTTACTTGCAACCGTGAACTTTGTTGTCCAGGCTATAATCTGAGTGTGTGGGGGATAACGTATACAGTATGGGGATTGATGGTCTGTTCATAAAAAAACACACTAACCCTTCAAACTACTCTAATTCATCTAACCTTAATCCAGTGAAATAGTGCTTATTTATGACTTGTATTAATTCATGCATGTGTCATGCATTTATTTTGTTTAATTTCTTCCACGTTTTTGTTGTCCATCAGCTTATTGAAGAAAGAGTATATTGTTTCTTTGGAATAAACCCATGAAACCTGTCGCCAAAGACGGAAAGGAATGACTCTTGGATGGGCTCCAGATACCTGGATGCTTAAAGTGAGTCAAGCGGTTAACTTGTGGCGTACACAAGTTCAAAGACCAGGATTACTTCCATTATCTCCTTTGCAAACCCCTCCTTACAGGCTCCATGCACGCCAGTCTCTTAGTCACAAGGTTGGCTATCACGGCTGGAAGCACTTCCAAAGCTCAAAGAACCGAAGACGCAAGGGGTGGCTTTTCAGAGTTAGCCAGCTGAGGCACAGACTTGGCCTCCACACCAGTACCTTCTGTTTGAACACCTCAGCCTCACGCTGGTCTGGTCTAAGTCAACACATGTCGCGCATCAAGAGCACTCTGGACTCCGTCTCCAAAGCTGTGAGTGGGACACACTCCGACCTCCTCTCCAAGATAGCTCGACTCAAACTCAATGCCATTCAGGCAGGGAAAGAGGTTGGAAAGGAAGCTATCCCTGAGGTCGCAGCACAGGCTGAGGGGAGTAAAGCCAACCCAGAACTGGCCCCTACCCAAACCCCCACCCCGATCCCTACCCCTGCTCCTACAGCTACTCCCCCCACTTCTACCCTTGTCACCACTTCCGCCACTGCTCCTGCTGCCACACCTGCCCCTACGCCCATCATTGGCACACCTAGCACTGCTGCCCCTAACATTACCCAGTCAAATGTCACAGCACCAGTCCCCAGTGTCAGTGAGTTGAGGGAGAAGAGACTCCGGCGCGTTGTTACCCCAGTCAAAACCACTGGAGCCTCGAAGGTGGATCAGGCCCAACCCAAACCACGAGAGACGATGGTGGATCAGGCCCAACCCAAACCACGAGAGACGATGGTGGATCAGGCCCAACCCAAACCACGAGAGATGATGGTGGATCAGGCCCAACCCAAACCACGAGAGACGATGGTGGATCAGGCCCAACCCAAACCACGAGAGACGAAGGTGGATCAGGCCAAACCACCAGAGACTATGTCCAACAGCACCGCCGTGTACAAACAGACTACCCCGCTCTTCCACCCCAGCCCCTTCTTTGTGAACCTGGATGAGACTTTCAACTACCTGGCCCACCACGTGAATGCCTACTTTGGAACCAGCACAAAGGCCGATGAAAAGATTGCGGACAACAAACAAAATGACTGCGATAACTCTTCTCCTTCCAGTGAACCTAGTGAGCTCCTTTCTGTGTCCGAATCTACTGCTGCACCTGCTGCATCTTCCCCCAAGAAGGGCATCATTGGGCACTACCTCTCCTACTCAGGCCCCACTGTCCAGGCCTTTTTAGGAAATTACATCACTCCCCTGGTCCCCAAATTTCGGTCAGAACCCAAAAGTGCTGCTGTAGAAAATGAGAAGTCTCCATCTGCCGAAGGACCCGCGAAACCAGTGGAGTCCATGGTGAGCAAGGAACTGAAGGTTGACGAAGAGAAAGCCAGGAGACTGCTGCTTCAGAGGGAGAAGGTATGTCTCGTCTGCATTACAGTGTATATTTGTTGTTAAAGGACCATACCGGTCTAAATATGATTTGATCTCCTTAAACTAGTCACCCGAAGTTTATCACATTACCGCAGTCAGTTTTCTGAAGCAAAGCTCATGTTAAAAGATATTTGCACTTTCACGTTTTACTTAAATTTCAAAAGTTGAACGTGATGGCTTTAAAACATATTTTCTAATTGTTCCCTCGTTGCGCTGACAAACTTGCAACAGTTAGTTTCAAATAATTTTCAGTAGTTTTTATTTTATATTATTTTCGCTTTAATCTGCTAAACTCCTGCGCTATATTCTCTAATCCACCTACGCTAGATTCTCTACCCAGCGCTCCTAGCAACGGCTGCCATGTAAACAGGAAGAAGACAGACCGTTGGCGTAGGCTGTGCAAAGAGGGTTAAAACGAAAATAAGAACTACTGAAAAATATTTTAAACTAACCAGGGCGCGTTTGTCAGCGCAACAAGGGAACAATTTAAAAATAGGTTTTGAAGCCATCACGTTCAACTTTTGAAATGTAAGTAAAACGCGAAAATGCAAATATCTTTTAATGTGAGCATCACTTCGGAAAATGGATTGCGGTAATGTGATATATGTTGGGTGAGTAGTTTTAGGAGATCAAATCATATTTAGACCGGTATGGTCCTTTAATTATCAAGTATTAGGTCAGATTTTGGGCCAAAACGTTACTGAGGAAGTCCTACAGTACTACTACTACTGCACCCCGGCTCCTTGGGGCAAGACACTGAACCCCAGATTGCTCCAATGAGCAGGCTAGCACTTAACATGGTGTGTGTGAATGGGTGAATGAAAGGCCATTGTAAAGTATTTTGGATAAAAGCGCTACATAAGTGACATTTACAAACTTTTACTATGTTTGTTGCTTTGTTAGTTTGACTTTGCCCTTGGTTTGTCCGGACACCAACAATGTGTCATTTAGTCAGTGCCCATTTTTGAGTGTAGGGCACGTACCCAGAATGCATAGCTGTGTGTATGTGTGTTGTGTACATACTTTGGAAGGGTGCCAATACTGATGGGTCCTACCAGTGCTGCGTGTGATGTTTCATTCGTATGCTAGCTGGAGGGTTCCTAGAATCCCTCTTCAAAAATAACTCCTCTGTAATAAATCTGGAATGAGACTATGAGTAGGGATGAGATGGTATACCGTAAAACCGTGAACCGCGGTATAAAATGTCCACGGTATTAGAACCGTGACATTCCCTGTGTTTACGGTATTACGTTTACGGTATTACACAATAATGCGCTGCTGAAACTTCACATTTCAAGTTGCTTGCAACAATTAATTTTGGAATTTAATATCAGCTTGATATTAATAAACTGAATTTAATTACAATAGTGTGTATTTTTCATCATGTGTTGCACTGTAGTTCCTTCAAAGTAAAATAATAGTTTTTTTTATGTGTGTTGGGGAGGTGAAATACCGTAAACCGTACCGTGTAACTACAGTAGATACCGTACCGTAATGCAAAAATCCATGCCATCTCATCCCTAACTATGAGTAGCCATATGTTATAGAGATATGGAGAGGAAGGAATTACTCTGAAGTCTAATTGTCATGGTCTCAAAGTTATGCATATAGTCTAAATATAGGTTGGCTACATCATGGTTGGTAAGTAACCTGATATGCATGTTAGTCTTTAGCTGACGGCTCAGTTCAGTGCAGCTTCAGTTCAAAGAACAGGCTAAGATGATGTTTGCTAGGTCTTAGAAGATGATTCAGGCAGGCTGTAACTTGATTTTGGTCTTTCTGTGTTTGTTGTTCTTAGATTATTGCCAGGGTGAGTGTGGACAGCCGAACCCGAGCCCTGGTCCAGGCTCTACACAGAGCCTCTGATGTGAAGCTGTACATCAGCAGGGTGGAGGACCTCAGTTACCATCTCATGGAGTTCCCAGAGACGCGAGGTGCAGCTATCAAGGTTAGTGCTTCTGGGTAATGTAGTCTGTATCCACACGTCCCTTTTTCTCTCCCTGGAAAGAATATGCTTCAGCAGTGGGCCAAAAAGATCAAACACTCATTCCGACACTACTCAAAGAGAGCAGTTGGTTTTGTTCTGACTGTCCTGTCATTTATACATGCACAATCGTGTTATGTCTGGCCAGAATCTGCTTCAGCAGTTCTGCTGGTCTTGCTGTTTGTACTATGTCCTCTAAATTCCCTCCAAATGTCATGTTTTGCTGTTGCAACGGTTTATGCTTCACGCTGCTATGTGTGCTGTTCAGTAGCTGTCCTTCTCTACAGTATGTAATATTTAAATCACACAGGCCCTTTTCTGGGACTTGAGGACTTTACAGCCCATTTCCCCTCAACCTATTTTCACTCAAGGCCATTGTCCCATTGCCACAGGGCTCTGTGGATATTCAGATCTGGGCATCAGGACGTTTTTTAGTAGAGGTTGTGGTCAAATTCATGTAAGAATTGCAATTCTACGATTATCGATTCAGAGAATTCTGTTTTCACCCAGTTTGGATTTCAGTCTATTTTTTGCACTAATGTTACAGACATTTTTTCAAAATGTTGTACTATGTTTGCTGGCAGTCCAATAGAGGTGCAATAATTTTGCACTTGGATTGTATTTAATGGGTTACTGTAATCAAATGGTGGAAAAGTCATTGAAAATTTGAATCTATCACATTGATAATCATCATCGAAAATCAAATCGTTTTGAAATCAAATCATGACCCCAACAATCAAAATCGAATCATGAGATCACTACCGATTCCCACCCCTATTTTTCAGTAAGTCACTCTATGTATAACCTACTCAAGCCACGCATGATTATGATGGGTTGATGAAGGATGATAAGACTCACTCTTCCGTTCCTCTCCCCAATTCCTGATTATTTGGTGCATGTGTTCCCCCCAGGAGAAGCTGGTCCCCTGCCTGCTGCGCCTCAGACAAGCCAGTGACCCCACCCTGAAGTCAGCCGTCAGACAGGCCCTCACTCTGGTGGGCTACAACAACCCTGTCAAAGGCAGAGGCATACGGGTTCTGTCCATAGATGGAGGGGGAACCAGGTATAGTGTCTCTGTGTGTGTGTGTTGTGTGTGTGTGTGTGTGTGTGTGTGTGTGTGTGTGTGTGTGTGTGTGTGTGTGCGTGCGTGCGTGTATGAGCGTATTTGTTGTAAACTTAAGTTCAGTCAATGTCAATGTTCTCAATTAACTGTGTTCTCTGTCTCCGTGTTACCTTGACTCTCAGTTGTTATTATCTCATGGTGTGTGTGTGTGTGTGTGTGCACGTGTGCGTCTTCTCTGTGTCTGAACTTTCAGGGGACTGGTTGCCCTTCAGACTCTGCACAAACTGGAAGCCTTGACAGGCAAACCCATCTACCAGCTCTTTGATTACATCTGTGGTGTCAGCACAGGTACATCGTCCTGCTCTGCTTCTGGCCTGGGTCTTTAGTTGAGTGTGTGTTTGTGTTTGTGAGTGCGAGTGCGAGTGAGCGAGTGAGAGTGTGTGTGTGAGAGCGAGAGAGACAGAAAGAGAGTGTGTGTGTGTCTTCATGTGTATCAGAGAGAGAGAGAGAGAGAAGGAAGCAGGCAGCAGGGTGGAGGTGTGTGTGCGTGTGTGCGTGTGTGCGTGTGTGCGTGTGTGTGTGTGTGTGCGTGTGTGAGAGCGAGAGAGAGAGAAGGAAGCAGACAGCAGGCAGGCTGGAGGTGTGTGTGTGTGTGTGTGTGTGTGTGTGTGTGTGTGTGAGAGAAGGAAGCAGACAGGCAGGGTGGAGGTGTGTGTGTGTGTGTGTGTGTGTGTGTGTGTGTGTGTGTGTGTGAGAGAGAGAGAAGGAAGCAGACAGGCAGGGTGGAGGTGTGTGTGTGTGTGTGTGTGTGTGTGTGTGTGTATGTGTGTGGGGGGGTGTATGTGTGTGTGTGTGTGTGAGAGAGAGAGAGAAGGCAGGGTGGAGGTGGAGTAAAGCAAACAGAGTGGAACCCGGAGCCCTGGACCAGATTGAGCCCATTTTCCACTGACCCATTTCCTGCTCTGTACTTGTCTGGTCACACCAGTGTTCAAAACCCTGCTCGAACCCAAGACCATTAACATGGAGAGCATATCCCTGTCAAATCTTTGTTTTTTCTCTTTTATTATTTGCATTATTTAGGCTCTACATATTTTTCTCCTGAAGAGCTTAGTTGTATACAGAACAACCACATTCCAACATCTGGCAGCTGAACAAAGGAGCATGACTGTGATATAAAATGCGTCAGCTGCCTGCATGCTATGTATTTATAGAATCGCCGTGCCTGTCAGTTATTTGAAGGTACACTGAGTCACCACAGAGGGGCGCTGTTCACCATGTCTGCCTCAGGCGCTCCCAGAAGGTTCATTGCCTGTCTGTTTCCTCCCCAGCACAGCACACAGAAAACGAATGCAGTGCAGCTGCCACCAAAACTCCCTCTCTCCCCTGACCACTCTCTCTCCCCCTTTCATGTCTCACTAATCCTGTCCAGTTGGAGGAAGCCAGCCTCGCTCTCTCATTGGCCAGTGTGCGTCGCGGCCACACTCCATCCGGTGCATGTTTCAGCGAAGCCCTAATCCCCTCAGAGCTGTAGATGAAGAGAAAAGCCCACATTAAGAACACATCTGGGCCACATCTAGGCTGCCCGGTCAAGGCTTGCACGCCTGGGTCCCTGGTGGGTGGGCGGGGGGGTCTCTTGAATCTTCATGGCCGAACCCCAAGCTGCCATTAACCCCGGTGCTGGCCGAGCTTCTCACCCCAGACAGAACTCCGAGGGGATGGGTCCCCACACACATTGGACACGCATTGATTGAGCGAATCCCAGTTGGTTTGGGCTGGGTTTAGTAAGAACTGGTGGTATTCAGATAGCCTGTAAATTAGGGATGGTTTAAAGGGGGTCAGTCCATGTGGATCTGAGGAATGAGAGAGAAAGCGTGGCTTGGTTATGGTCTGTCAAGTGAATTCAGCTCCTTTAGTCGATATCACTGGATGGCCATTTTAATCCTGTCCTGTGGCGGTGGATGGATCATCCCTGCGTAATGATACCCATAATGGATTATCCATCAGGCAATTAACCCAGACTCAGGCTAGCTCCAAGTAGAATGAAAGAATGAGATTGGGTCCTTTGTTGGCAATTCTGATTCTTGTTGGCATTCTCTTGTGAAATTCTTTAGCCATCAATTACAAGTACTCTTGCGTGCGTGTGTGTGTGTGTGTGTGTGTGTCCTCTCAGGTGCCATTCTGGGCTTCATGCTTGGCGTGTTCCAGATCCCTCTGGACGAGTGTGACGACCTCTACAGGAAGTTGGGTTCTGACGTCTTCAAACAGAACGTCATCGTGGGCACGATGAAAATGGGCTGGAATCACGCCTTCTATGACAGCGAGCCCTGGGAGAACATACTCAAGTGAGACCCTGTCTGTCTGTCTGTCTGTCTGTCTGTGTCTGTCTGTCTGTCTGTCTGTCTGTCTGTCTGTCTGTCTGTCTGTCTGTCTGTCTGTCCACCAACCTCCACAGATACCTCTAAGATGAGAGGTTCCAGCATGAGATCAGCACAGAGTTTTCATTTGAGCTGAATCAACTACTCAGCGTATTACAGTACAGTATGTGGCATCTTCATGTCCATTCATCATGTTGTCCACTGTATGTGATGTCAGAGAGAACACAAATGACATTCTATGTAGCCTCTATGATCATGCATGACTCTAAGACCATATGGACAAAATCTGTGAGCACTCATCACCGAATAGTGCACCTGTATCAACAGCGAGTAACACAGCTCCCCCTGTCTCCCGCAGAGAGAAAATGGGCTCTGACCTCATGGTGGAGACGTCGAGAAACCCCAAATGCCCAAAGGTGAGCTTGATAACACGCCGTGACTCCCTCCGAGTGTCGAGGGAGCTGGCAAGCAGGCCGGGCAGACGACCCCTGTGACCCTTCATAATGAGGTCACCGGACGGAGCCTCTGTCTGACTCTCTTGAACAGCCTCACCTCACAAGCCCCACCTCTCTGCTCTCCCTCCGCTACTGCACTCACAATTCACACTAACGCTGTGGAAGACAGACGCCTTTTCAAATCAAATCAAACTTTATTTGTATAGCGCATTTCATACACATTAGCGGGTTTTAGCGGCTGTAGCTCAGTTGGTAGAGCGGGTCGTTCAATGATCGAAGGGTCAGCGGTTCGAATCCCAGCTCCGACTGTCCACATGTCGAAGTGTCCTTGAGCAAGACACCGAACCCCAAATTGCTCCCAATGAGCAGGTTAGCACCTTGCATGGCAGCTACCACCTTTGGTGTGTGAGTGTGTGTGAATGGGTGAATGAGAGGCCATTGTAAAGCGCTTTGAGTGCCGCTAAGGTGGAAAAGCGCTATATAAGTGCAGTCCATTTACCTTTTACCATTTTAGCGCGGCTGGGACATAATTCATCGTCAGCTTTGTTGCTCATCGCTGGTGTTAACTAGGCTTATGGCATGAAGTGAATCTTGTAGAGGTGTAATCTGCTTAGTCTTGTCTTAAAAGTTTAAAGAAACTTGTCATGTACTGGGTGTACTCTCGTATGGTGCTGGAGAGCCCATATGTCTGGTTTTCCATTGCATAATTTATATTCTATGCTACAGTCTGTTTATCGCATCAGCAGCGGGAATAGCTGCATGTTCAGTTGAAATATGGTTTCTCAGACTTACATGACTTGCATATTATATATCAGAACCAGATTACCAAGCCAAGTGGAAAAATGTCATGTATCGCCCCGTGTCGCCTGCAGGTGGCAGCAGTGAGCACCATCGTGAACCGGGGCACTCCTCTGAAGGCCTACGTGTTCAGGAACTACAACCTGAAGCCCGGGGTTCGGTCTCACTACCTGGGGAGCTGCCAGCACCAGCTGTGGCAGGCCCTCCGCGCCTCCTCGGCCGCGCCCGGGTACTTCCAGGAGTTCTCCCTGGGCAACGACCTCCACCAGGTGAGACCCGGGGTCAAGCACCGGCGGGGCTCCAGCAGGGCCCTCGGCCTGGCGGGGCCGACACACTTGACTTTGACAGGCTTTGTGATGGTTCACAGCTGAGGTTGTAATATTATTACAGGGCCTAGTGAGCTTATGGACTCCAGTGTGTCACTAGGTCACCTATGTTCAGCTTTAAACAAGAATATCCTCAACCTAATACACGTGAGGTGTTTTTTGGTGTGAGGTAAAAGGTGAACGTCAGCAGCATGATTAAATGGAGCCCTGTTTCCACCAGGTCAGCACAGGTTTCCAGGCAGTTGAGTTTTGACCGAAGGTCGAGTGATGACAGAGTGAGAGACACTTAATGGCGTCTGTCTAAACAGGCATGCATTAGGCCAACGGTACAGCAGCAAACACTTCCTTCCCCTCCACTTTCAGCCATTTGACTGATCAATACAGTCCTTCCTTACCTTGCAGCCCTCTAAGGGCTGGGCTTGGCCATGACTCAGCATTCTGGGAGAGAGACCAGGAGCGAGACCAGGAGGTAAACAGCAGCAGAACTCATTGATGTTGCCCGAGTTTGTCTCCTCGTCGTATCAAGCTACTATGCCCTTTCAAATCGCCATAGAGCGTGCACACACATTGATGAGATCAAAATGTGTGTGTGTGTGTTTGTATCAAAGGCGGGATCACCTGCTGGCGTACCCCCACTGTGAATAGGAAGCGGTGTGTGTAGTTGTAGGTGAGAGGAGCAGGAAATGTGGGGAAGGAAGGCTCCGGAATGAAAGGGAATAGCTGATGAAAAAGCCCAGCTGCTGCGTTGGGAGTTTTGCCAGCCTGGCGTCTTCCAGGTTTCACTCCAACCCTCCCCTCCTCCTCCTTCTCCCCCACCTCCTCCTCCTCCAACCCTCCCCCAAAACTGGGCCGCTACATAATGGAGCTTTAAGGGCCTAGTCACCATCTCCACGCTGTCAGAACCTTAAGGGCCTAGTCACCATCTCCACGCTGTCAGAACCTTAAGGGCCTAGTCACCACCTCCACGCTGTCAGAACCTTAAGGGCCTAGTCACCATCTCCACGCTGTCAGAACCTTAAGGGCCTAGTCACCACCTCCACGCTGTCAGAACCTTAAGGGCCTTGTCACCACCTCCACGCTGTCAGAACCTTAAGGGCCTAGTCACCACCTCCACGCTGTCAGAACCTTAAGGGCCTAGTCACCACCTCCACGCTGTCAGAACCTTAAGGGCCTTGTCACCATCTCCACGCTGTCAGAACCTTAAGGGCCTTGTCATCACCTCCACGCTGTCAGAACCTTAAGGGCCTTGTCATCACCTCCACGCTGTCAGAACCTTAAGGGCCTTGTCACCATCTCCACGCTGTCAGAACCTTAAGGGCCTAGTCACCATCTCCACGCTGTCAGAACCTTAAGGGCCTAGTCACCACCTCCACGCTGTCAGAACCTTAAGGGCCTAGTCACCATCTCCACGCTGTCAGAACCTTAAGGGCCTAGTCACCATCTCCACGCTGTCAGAACCTTAAGAGAAATCTTCAATCTGCTGATGTCAATTCATATGAGCTTACTCACATCACATGATGTGTTTCAGTAAGGCCAGGCTAATACGATTTTTTTTTTTTTTTTTTTTTTACTAACAACGAAATGATTTTGACTTAAAAATGTCATTTTCTAATCCAAGTGAAGCATTGCGCCCGGGTCTTCTAGACCAGGGGTTTTCAAACCTTTTTTAGGGGACCCATATATTTCTACAGAATCTAATGCGGTCCTAACTACTTTTACAGTATGTGCAATCCACCAATGTTTGTCTAAGCCATGAAAATACCATGGATCACTAATGGGAATGAGCCTGATTGCTCTGCATGGCCGTACTGCAATCTGCAGCATTTTCTTCAATACTGCATGTTTCATCATAGTAGCAAACATATAGTGGCTGCAAGGGGTGAAAATTAACTTTTTGGCTCACGGTGAGTCACCTGCCAAGGGGCTGCTATACTTCTGAGATGTGCCAGGGACCAGGGACTTTTGAAGAGCTAATATATGTTCACAGTGCCTGAAAAACATCATCCCTTCCTTGTAGTTTCAGGTTAATTTAGTTGAGAAGCGAAAAAATATCAGCATTAAAAGAAAGGATTACAAGCCATTGTTCATCAGTGAAGGGGCTTATTTAGCTAGAGTTGGCTCCTCTTGCACGAGAACAGTGTGCATTGCCCCCCTCACCCAGCTTGTACAGTCTGCATTACATTATATTGCATCAGAGTCATAAAGCAGCTACCACTTTTATCCAAAGTGACTTACAATAATTGCATTTAAAGTAGGAGAAGTCAATGTACTGTTACTACTTGCCAGAACATGCATCTCCTTTCTAAACAAGTGACTAAGAGCATAATCTTGTGTTGAAGGCAAAGTGCAAGAATAGCAAACTGAAAATACAATAGGTGCTTAAGAGGGAGGATCCTTGAAGAGGTGATTTTTGAGCCTGCGGTCACTCTGTGACTCTGCTGTCCTGATGTCAGTGGGCAGTTCATTCCACCACTGCGGACTGGAGCCAGGACAGAGAAGAGCCTTGACCGTGCCGATCAGAGGCCTCGGAGTGAAGGGGCAACCCCTCGCCCTGAGGTAGCAGAGCGTAGCGGTCGGGAGGGCTTGACCATGGTGTGGAGGTAGGAGGGCGCTGTTTCTTTCATTGCCCTGTAGGCTAGTACCAGAGCTTTAAACTGGGTGCGAGCTGCTATAAGGAGCCAGTGTAGGGAACGGAGGAGGGAGGTTGTGTGGGTGAACTTGGGGGGGGGGGGTTGAACACCAGACGAGCAGCAGCTTTCTGGACAAGTTCCAGGGGTTTAATGGCTCCCCAGCAAGGAGGGAGTTGCAGTAGTCCAGGTGGGAGATGACCAGGGCCTGGATGAGCGTCTGCGCCATTTCGTCAGCGAGGAAAGGGTGAATCCTCCTGATGTTGTAGAGCATGAATCTGAAAGAGCGTGTAATGGATGTGATATGTGCGAAGAACGATAGTTGTCATCTGGGGTCACACCCAGATGTCTCGCAGTCCGACTTGGCGTCAGTGCACTTTTACGAAAGTGTGGCAGCTATCATAGAAGCTCTGCAGTGAAACTTGGGAAATTTGCACATTTAGAACTAAAGACGTATTACATTACAATACATAACAGTCATTTAGCAGACGCTTTTATCCAAAGCAACTAACAATAATTGCATTTAACGTAAGAAAAGCCAATCAAATCAAATCCTTTATTTAATCAGATAGGCATCATTGAGATTAATATCTCTTTTTCAAGAGTGATCTGTTACAGCAATAAAAGAAATATAACAACAGACAATACAGAGAGACATACTTTCATAGCAAGAATCGGTTGTAGGGCAAGTTATCAGACACCGCTGCACTGACCAAGAGAACTGGTTTCATAGTCTTTTAAAAGGGATTCACCCAGTGTGATCAATCCTGGCAATTTCAGGTCTTTTTGCAACTCATTCCACGTCGATGGAGCAGCATATTACCAATCCAATAGGAGTACTACTACTTACCAGAACTCACAAGTGCATCTCCTTTCTAAAACCAGTGACTAAGAGCATAATCTAGTGCTGAAGGAAAAGTGCAAGAATAGCAATCTAAAATACAATAGGTGCTTAGGAGGGAGGATCATTGTAGATGAGTTTTGAGCCTGTGGTGAAAGATGGGCAGCGACTCTGACGTCAGTGGGCAGTTTGTTCCACCACTGCAGGGCCAGACAGAGCGGTCGGGAGGGGGTGTAGGGTTTGACCATCGCCTGGAGGTAGGAGGGAGCTGTTCCTTTTAGAGCTCGACCGATAGGGATTTTTGTGACCGATACCGATAACCGATTATAGAGCGGGGGAAATCCCAGATAACCGATATGCAGCCGATATAGTGAATTTTTGAGCTGGAATGAAAACCTGGCCTTTTTCTGTGTGGATTGTGCAAAGATTTTGCACCGATATGATTATGATTATTACAGCCCAGTGACAGTAGTACAGAGACAGCTGCTTTCTTAAACCAATGACTTGAAAAGGAGTAGTGGAAGTGGAGTGACACAGACACAACAATACCAGCACCATTGGCATCACAGTTTGGCATTTAACAGACCCAAGACAGGTACTTTTTGCATACATTTTATTTTTCCTATCGGCGTGTATCGGAAGACATTTTACCGATACCGATATGACCCGAAATGGCCAAATGAGGCCATATCGGGTACCGATATATCGGTGACCGATAATCGGTCGACCTCTAGTTCCTTTCATTGCCCTGTAGGTTAGCGCCAGAGTTTTAAACTGGATGCGAGCCGCTACAGGGAGCCAGTGTAGGGAACGGAGGAGGGAAGTTGTGTGGGAGAACTTGGGGTGGTTGAGCAGCAGCTTTCTGGACAACTTCCAGGGGTTTAATGGCTGACGTCATGAATCTGCAGGAGCGTGTGACGGATGTGATATGTGCGGAGAACGACAGTTGGTCATCCAGGGTCACACCCAGATTCCTCGCAGTCCGAGTCGGGGTCGGGAGGAACAGCAGCTCAGTCTTGTCCAGGTTGAGCTTGAGGTGATGTGTTGTCATCCACTCCGAGATGTCAGCCAAGCACCCAGCTATGCGTGTCTCCACTTGTGTATCAGAAGGGGGAAATGACAGGACTGGATGGGTGTCATCAGCATAGCAGTGATAGGAGAAGCCATGCGAGCAAATGACAGAGCCCAGAGATGTAGTGTAGAGGGAAAACAGGAGAGGACCCAGGACAGACCCTTGTGGAACCCCCGTAGTCAGACTACGTACAGTATGACATAGAGTAGCTAGATCAAACACAGTCAAACTCTGAGTTCTCACTCCCGTGGGCCAATGAAGCCTTTTCTATATCGAGGCACAACAACACGTCCATTTATATTTATTCTGAACACGCGTACTAAAAGATTGACGGACTGCACACACACACAAGTCCGGTCGATTCACTCTCATAAATGTACAACTACGGCACTGCCCACACATTCTTTAAACCGGGCAGCCCTCCTGAGGGTCGCGACCCGGGATTTGAAACGCCACTGTTCTAGCCCACCGGCCAGATGCCCTTTGACTGGGTGTTCAGCAGCCGGGTGCCAGCGGAGCATAACGTGGCGTCTGTGTGATGTGAGGATTCCCCAGCGAGGGAGTCATCTCGCCCGGTTCCACCCACGCCCACGGAGGGTAGCGCTCACTCCCAGGGCAGCACAATCCCCCTTTTTGTGTCCCGGGTGCAGTAAAACGACTGCGCCGCATGCTGAGCGAATGCCGGAATTCTCAAGCAGCGTTTGAAGAACGTTTTGATTGTCCTTCTCTGATTTCGGGGGCAGGACTGGCAGTTTGAAACCTCCCCGGATTCGGGGGCCTGAGCGCCGGTAGACATGTGAGGGCGTGCGATTGGGAGCGAGGCGTTTTGAAGTGGAGCAGCCAGGCAGGGCGCTATCGCAGCCCAACAATTGTCGCCATAACCACGGAGGAGTATGCCTCGAGGAGAAAGAGAGTGAGAGATGGAGAACATGGGAGAGGGAAGAAAGCAAAAGGAGGAGGAGGAGCGCGTCGCACATTAAAGCCTCAGTTATCTCTGCTCCCGAGACCGCAGACCACTCAGAAGTCGACGCCCCCAGGGCGTGCACGGAACGGAGAGGGCCCGCGGTTGCCATGGCGTCTCCCTTGGCGCCAGCGAGGAATGGGGCATGTTTGTGCCCGCCTCCTTCAGGCCCCCCCCCTCCCCCGGTGCCGCCCTAAAAAGAAAGACGCCTCGCTGGCCGGCAAAATGGAGGCCGTCACCTCGCTACTTAACACGCCGCCCATTCACTGTCACTCACGTGAGGTAGAGCGAAGGGGTACGCCGCGAGGGGGACTCAGAGAGGAGCGGCACCAACGAGACAGACCCCCGTTAGCGAAGGACTTTCGGTTATTGGAGAATCAAAATCATAGGAATCAATCAGAATCATCTTTATGGCGAACTCGTCAACACTAATGAGGGAAAGTGCTTTACGAGTATAAATAAAGGTTTGAAATGAAATGATTTGGCATGGGCGCACGCTCGCTCGCTCGCTCGCTCGGGGAAGGGGGGTGTTGATTGGCCTGCTACCCAGGCAGCGCAGTGCTTCCAGGATGAAGCAGGGAGGAGGAGGAGGAGGAGGAGGAGGAGATAAATCAACACCTGCTCACCAGGGCCTGCTCCTCCTGCGTCCTGCCCTGCAAGCCGAGACCTGCTGGAGGATAGGAGGCTTTTTAGGCCCCGCCCTCTCTCTCCTCCCCTCTTCTCTACACAGGGGCAGGCTTTCACTGTCCCCACGGTAGGTTACACACAGACACACTTATTACACACACATACATACCCGCGCTCACACTCTTCTTTCTCCTGCTCAGTGCTCTTTCTATCACTATTCTATCACACACACACACACACACGCACACACACACGCACACACACACACACACACACACACACACACACACACACACACACTTGATTGCACTGGCACACTTCCTCAAGGATTAGGCCAGTCCACTGATTACATTGACTGACCGCTGTGTGAAAGCCTGTCTGGCTTCCTCTATCCCTCCCTACCCCCCTTACCCCTCACAGAGCACACACACACTCACGCACACGCACACACACACACACACACACTCACGCACACACACACACACGCGCACACACGCACACACACACACACACGCACAGCCTCACTGCACCTCACATGGGCTCTTGCTGCAATGGCCCACAATGAGGTCTCTTTAAGGCTAAACCAAACTGCATTAAATCAGTTGTTTTTGCGCATACCTGTATTTATGCATTCCTATACTCCCTCTGCTCTGGGGTTAGGGTTAGCTGAGCTCACCTGGGAAATTAGCATTGCATTCCCATCTGTTTGCTTGTGACAATGGACAGTAGAGATATACTTATGCAATATTGTACAACAGCTAGTTCCAACCGTGCATTGTGATTGGCTAAGATGCATTCCAAGCAGTTCCTTAAAACCCTATAATGGCACTGGGTTAATCACGAAATGTATTCCTACTTCCTATCGCTCGTAGTTCGTACTCGCGTTGCCTAGCAATCGTAATCAAAGTCGGAACTAGCTGTCGTATCGCGGAGGTCTATTTAAGCAAGACTGAACACTATAAACCCGTCTTTTTCCAAAATAAAATGAACGACAGTGCAGTGCTGTTGTATAAAAGCAATAAGACACGAGAGGGAGTGCTTTACTGTGGGTTATTCGCACGGCTGTGGTGCCTACGGTTCTCCGCTTCGCGTCGCGCCTGCGGCCGCACCACAGCCGTGCCAGTAAACCACAGTAAAGCACGACCTTGAGTGTCTTATTGCTTAATTAGCGAGGCAGATATTACTGCTTATGCCTGTAGAGATTCCACACCATGCAGGTGAGAGAGAGGGGAACCACATCCATTTACCTGAAGGGTTGTCACACGCTCCAATCACAGGGGTCATAGCAGGCAGAGATGATTCAGTGCCTTAATCTTGTATGTGTGTGTAAGTGTGTGTGTGCGCTTGTGTGTGTGTGCGCGCGTCTAGTGAAGGTGATGCTGAGCAGTAGACCTCAATTTCTTTTTCCAGCCTCAGGCCACAGTTGCTACTCTCTCCGTGCCTCCCAGATTGGACCTCCTCCATTCCCAGCCTGTGAAGACAACTTGAACCTTGTTACGACCTCGCCAGGCCTGCGGGGTCGAAGGTCACTGGGGAGAACCAGTCGGCGTAATTACATAATGTGGCATGGTGACCTCCTGACCTGCTGCTGCTCATCACACTAATGCCATTGTTTGTCTCATCCTGGTTGGTGACAGCCACGGTATGGATCAGTTAGATGCTATCTGGGCACTTGATTAATGGCATGATCAGATTGATCTACTAGATTGCACTGAGAAGGATTTACTGAGGTGGTACTGTGTATGTGCGTGTAAGCAGTCTAATGATCCCTGAGCGAACGAGGAAACACATGGTCAACATGGTTCATGACACGTGACGGCTTAGTCCCCATCGGCTGATACGACTGGCAGCTGAACGATCCATAGAATATCTACTGAATGATTGGTCCTTAGGAAACAGAGCTGCCATTGTGGCGGGCTGTGTAGCATCAGATGACCCGCGCCTTATGTAGCCTCTCCTCCAATTAAAGTGTGTTCAGAGAGACGCCTCACAGGCAGGGGCCTCTCAGGCAGGGGCTTGTGTTACAGCATGGCAGGATGGCTTGGGCCCATCTGTAGAGCCCTGCCGGCCATACACAAGCTTCAGAGGAACTCCTAATGACCATGCAGTGTGTGTGTGTGTGTGTGTGACCGTGTGTGTGTGCGTGTGCGCGTGTGCGTGTGTGTGAATACCCTGAATCTTCCTCCCCCTCTTTGAGCTGCATCCAACTCTGTGTTGTGACCAATCAGCACAGCCCTAAAATCCCTGAGTTGGAGAGAGACGGGCGTTCACCTCTAGCAGGACGTTTGTCATATTTAATAAGGGCTGACATACTCTCGACTGTGAAATGACTTTTTCGGATCACGACGATAGCACCCCCTCTCCCCTTCCAATCACCTCCCCCTCCCCCCCCCTAAGAAGGCTTAAAGTGGAGCAATAAAGATAAGCTTCCAAAACGTAATGGCAGTTGAATCATTTTAATGAGCATAAGCTTCCCTTAAATGGCATTGTCTTCATTCCATCCATTCCGCGTGTCTCTTTTATCATTGTAGGAGTTGTATTCTGAAACTTAATGCAGGGAGGATTTCTGTGCTATACATAATTCAGTGTAATTGCTGAGGTTGACATCAGTGAAACGTGGTCCCGCAGGTGCGATGTGAAGCCTAATTAAGGGGAATCTGTGTGTAGTCGGGCCACAGGAAAATGAAAAACCAGCCATTAGTGCCTGGAAGAGAACGGCAACATTGGAGGAAGAATGTTGGAGGGACCCTGCGGTATCTATGAAAGAGAGACCAGCACATGAGAACGTATCTGGCTTAGTTCTACACCACCGTCACCGAGTTAACGTTTGAATTAGGGCTGGGTTTAACAAATCGAATGATTCAGAATCGATTCATGAATCACAAAATCGATCTTTTATTTAATGAATGAATGAATAAATGAAGGAATGAATAGTTCATTAATTCATTCAATGATTCATTCATTCATTCATTTTTGGAAATCAGTATCGATACCCAGACCTGATGTGTTGCATAACTTGGCAGTCATGTAATTAAGGTAACAGCTAAAAAAAACAGGTTTTAGTAACACTAACCGAATCGATATCGAATCGAATCGAATTGAATCGTGATTATCGATTCTGAACCTTGTGAATCGAAATCGATTCTTGAAATTCGAATCGATACCCAGCCCTAGTTTGAATGTACAGTACTGTGTGTACTGTATCAACCCCAAATTCTGGTTCCCCTGAAAGCCCTGGTGTCAAACAGTGTGAAAAGAGAGGGCTGGACCCTTCGGAGGACTTCCTGACCTCTGGGAAGTGCCACTTTCTGGCCGTGCGACACAGGCTTTTGGCGAGAGCGGCATTACAGCTCTTAATCCCCATGAAGGGAAGTGACCCTTGACCCGCGCCATGCTGGGTATTTGACAGGCAGCTTTAGTCGCGGCTTTGTGTTCACAGAGCTCACCAGCACAGTTTGCCCCTAAGTAGACCATTGTTTCTAACGTCATTCTCCCTCCGTCTAAATATGCCCTGGCCTGAAGAACTCCTTGTGTGAGAACGTGGCGGCGCTCCAAGTATGGATCCCAGATGAAAAGTGTCCCAAAAGACCCGGTCCGGTCCGGTCTCAGGAGTCTGCCAACGGGCCTCCGTGTGGCGGAGCCCAGCCAGACGGTTTATTCCTGACAGCTGTGGACGGAGATGATGGATGCAAATGAGTCTCCTGAATATTTGATTGTGCCAAAAGAACTACAGTGCACAAAACCCTAGCAGTGTTCCAAATAGCACCACGGAGTCTCCTCAGTGCCTAAAAACAGACAGCGCTTCAAGGCACCGACTATTTGAGTCTATTGAGCTCAGTAGCTCCAGCAGGTGCGCTGCCATTGAGACAAGTTGGAGCGTTCTGCTGTCGGTTCGGTTGCAGACTGTGTGCTCGCTTTCTTGCCAGCCACACTGACTACAGTACTATATTATTCTCGAAAACGGTCCCTCGTCTATGCAGGGAAAAGAAGCCGCAACCGACTTAACAGTCTTAAGACTGTCGCCATAATGGCCGCTGAGCGTGGAGAATGGAGCCACTGTGGTGCGAGCGATAAGGAAAGTGCTGAGCTGAGCCGTTTCCAGCTGGGGGTCGACTGCTTCTGGCTGCAGCATCGCTCCCTCTCTTTCATGGTCTGTGAGGAGGGCAGTCCAGATGTCGTCTCCTCCCCTCGGTCCGTGGTTGGTTCCCCTGGGCCGCCAGAGGCCCCACTGGAGCAGGACGCCGTGACCCGGATGCACTGTGACCCGGACGAAGCCCCGCCTCCCGTGACCCGGATGCAGCCCCGCCTCCTGTGCAACCGTATATCACGACTTTTCCTTCCAGCAAAAACAAAATGTATTTAATCTATTGAATCGCTCTACATAGAGCGAATTTCATAACAATTTCGCTCTGGACTAGACGAAACTAATTTCGCTCTGGACTGGACAAAACTAATTTTGCTCTGGACTGGACGAAACTAATTTCGCTCTGGACTGGACGAAACTAATTTAGCTCTGGACTGGACAAAACTAATTTCGCTCTGGACTGGACGAAACTAATTTAGCTCTGGACTGGACAAAACTAATTTCGCTCTGGACTGGACAAAACTAATTTTGCTCTGGACTGGACGAAACTTGGAACATTGACTGCCCCACCGGAGAATCGCCCGGGGAAACGATTGCCTCCCGAAAAACGACGGCCCTGCCAGGCCTGGTCCCCGGACGGGTTAGGAGTTAAGGGTTAGGGTTAGGGTCAGGGTCAGGGTTAGGGTTATATGAAAATGATAATAAAATCGTTCAGTGGAGAGCAATTCAATAGATTAATATTCGTATCCTCGGAAGCAAAAATGAGTGAGACTGCCCTGTCCTGTGAGGCTTAGAGCAGGATTCAGCTGGTCTTCAGCAGGATTCAGCTGGTCTTCAGCAGGATTCAGCTGGTCTTCAGCAGGATTCAGCTGGTCTTCAGCAGGATTCAGCAGGATTCAGCTGGTCTTCAGCAGGATTCAGCTGGTCTTCAGCAGGATTCAGCAGGATTCAGCTGGTCTTCAGCAGGATTCAGCTGGTCTTCAGCAGGATTCAGCTGGTCTTCAGCAGGATTCAGCTGGTCTTCAGCAGGATTCAGCTGGTCTTCAGCTCCGCGGTCCCAGAGATGAACACGTTTTCCGATGAGTGTTTTACGACTCGCCCCAGACGTTCTTCATTGAGTCTACCAAGACGGATCATTTGATCACATGGGGCGGCGTCATAGCTCAGGAGGTAGAGCGGGTCGTCCAATGATCGGAGGGTCGGCGGTTCGAATCCCGGCTGCTCCTGACTACCTGTTGAAATGTCCTTGGGCAAGACACTGAACACCAAATTGCTCCCAATGAGCAGGCTGCCACCTTGCATGGTAGCCGCCGCCATTGGTGTGTGAATGAGAGACCATTGTAAAGTGCTCTGGATAAAAGCGCTATATAAGTGCAGTCCATTTACCATTTACCCTTTAAAAGTTTCCCTCCGTTCTCATTTTGAGCCATTAGATCAAGCTGCGATGATTCTCTCCCCTGGGAGATGAGCTTTTCTTTCTCGCAATCTTAATATTCAGATTTTGATTCTGGGGGCGTGTGATACTGAGTAGTAGAGACTATACTCGGCTCATTCGGTGGTCAGTGTCAGTGTCAGTGTAGGCTCTTGGCTCTGGGCTCTGTACTCTGGGCTCTGTGCTCTGGGCTCTGGGCTCTTGGCTCTGGGCTCTGGGCTCTGGGCTCTGGGCTCTGGGCTCTGGGCTCTGTGCTCTGGGCTCTGTACTCTGTACTCTGTACTCTGGGCTCTGTGCTCTGTGCTCTGTACTCTGTGCTCTGTACTCTGTACTCTGGGCTCTGTACTCTGGGCTCTGGGCTCTGGGCTCTGTACTCTGGGCTCTGTACCCTGGGCTCTGTACTCTGGGCTCTGTACTCTGTACTCTGTGCTCTGTGCTCTGTACTCTGTGCTCTGTACTCTGTACTCTGGGCTCTGGGCTCTGGGCTCTGTACTCTGGGCTCTGTACTCTGTACTCTGGGCTCTGGGCTCTGTACTCTGTACTCTGGGCTCTGTGCTCTGTACTCTGGGCTCTGTGCTCTGGGCTCTGGGCTCTGGGCTCTGTACTCTGGGCTCTGTACTCTGTACTCTGGGCTCTGGGCTCTGTACTCTGGGCTCTGGGCTCTGTACTCTGGGCTCTGTACTCTGGGCTCTGTACTCTGGGCTCTGTACTCTGGGCTCTGTACTCTGTGCTCGGCCCCAGTCATACTCCCATATCTTTTTTTCTTTTTTACCAGGAACCTTGAGGCGATGACACCATTTCTCAGTCCCGCTCCTCGGGTGATTAACAGACCTGCGTCTCGTAGGCAGCCCTCATATTCCCCATCTTGCCATGTGCTCTGGCACTGATTTGTACAGGGAGCTTTCTCATTATCCCCCCCCACCCCTCCCCATTCAGTGGCATGCACACACACCTATCCTAACACACACACACACACACACACACACCACACAAAGTCCCCAGACACCCCAAGTCCCTCAGCTCCCACCCTCCAGGCTGGCTTCTAATGAGGACGGGCCCCTGTGTGTTTGATCCTGCGCCCTCCCCCGAATCCCAGACCCCCAGCCTCATGCCTATTCAATACCCCCGCACCCCCCGCCCCCCGCCTTCCCCCTCTCTCTCCCTCCATCGCCCCTGGTCGACTGTGAATCCACACCAAACGGCTCTTAGATGGCTGCTTGATGCCAAAGCCAGACAGAAAGAGCGTCGGGGAGAAAGCGACAGCATGGCCGTCCGTGTTCTCTGTGTCTAGAGAGAGAAACTGCGGTGTGACTCTCCTCGCATTGATCTGTTCCATTCTGCTCTATGCAAAGTTAGTTTGTTTTCTATTATTTAGTCTATTGGCATGTTGCCTTTCCTGCTTTTCAGAGTACAATGCTGACAACAACAAAAACATCGACGAAATAAGCTTTCGCCGCACCAAGCATCAATTAAACAATCTCTTTGATGCGCCGCATGATTTTAGCCGAAGCATTCAACATGATTGAATAAGTATGGATATTAAATGCCTAGATGTTTCGGCCAAGAGGCCTTCGTCAGGGCAGATCTGTGCCGAAACATGGAGTCATTTTTATATGAATCATCATCATGATCTAGCCCAAGGATAAAGGCTTTTTAATTTTGTACCAGAAGAGCTGCCTTAGTTTTTTCTTTTCCATGGTATTATGACTCCCTGCTAAAGAGCAGCTTCTTGGTTCACCTGCCTCAACCCACTTGAGCACTCAGTAAGTAAGTGTGTAAGTGTGGATGTTGTTATATTGTAACATCTCTCTCTCGCCCCCTCCAGGACGGCGGCTTGCTCGTCAACAACCCCACAGCGTTGGCCATCCACGAGTGCACGTGTCTGTGGCCCAACACGCCCGTGGAGTGTGTGGTGTCCCTCGGCACGGGTCGCTACGAGACCCCCGGCAAGAACAGCGCCACCTACACCAGCCTCAAGACCAAGCTCACCAACGTCATCAGCAGTGCCACCGACACCGAGGGTAGGTGACCTCCACCGTGTACCCTCGCACATAACATCTGTAAGAGTCAGTGTATCACCTTCATCCAGTGATGTATGCTTCGCTTTCAACTGCAGCTGATCGACCTCTAGAAAGCTCCATGAATGTTGTTGAGGCACCGCCTTTCTAAACACAGTGTTATTGACCCAGAAATAATACTGTATGATTTCTTACTGTTATGAGCTGTAATCCTGCCGCTGCTCAACTGTTTCCTTATCACACCAAACACATTCAGAGGCTGGACTGAGTAGAGATGGAACGGTATGAACATTTCATATCGCGATTATAGTGACCAAAATTATCACGGTTATCAGTATTATCGCGGTATTAAAAAATGTGCTGAACGTTTTCAAAAACTACTGATGCATCATTTCACCAAGTTTTATATTGAAAACCACAAAATTAGCAGCAATACATAGTTTTTGCTTGCATTAACATTAAAATAATGCATCTTGGTTGCTAACTTCGGTTGATGCTGGACAGTATTCACAGTGAGTTTTTCAAAGGGTAATCAAACACGGTTTTAATGATAATTTAACACGATAAATGTAATCGAATTGTATCGCGATTTATCTTTATACTGGTTATCGTTACATCCCTAGCAGAGTCAGGGGCCGGTGCGTCTCCTAAATGTGTCCCCGTCCTCTCCCTGGAGCTGTGACCCAGATGTGTGACACTGTTCTCAGCCGGGCCCTCCTCTATTCAGGATTAAACTCCCCCGCTATCCAATCAGGATCCGTTATTCATATGCGGCAGATTAACACACTCACAGAGCAGATTTGCCCTATTTCCTTTCAAAAACACCCCTGCTCTCATCTGCATATTCACTCCCCCGTTTTGTGCGTGTGTGTGTGTGTGTGTGTGTGTGTGCGTGTGTGTGTATGTGTGTGTGTGTGTGTGTGTGTGTGTGTGTTTGTCAGCAGGGCTCCCCATCTGTGCTGGTGTAGAGAGAGATAAGGAAGATTGAGTGTCTGTTTAAACTACACTATTGATGGTTGATTTACAATAAGAACTTAGTCCAACTCTAGTCATTTAAGGACTGTGAGAATGTCACTTGCTTTACCCTTAACTCACACAGGGTTTGTTCAAAGCTCATTGAAAGTTGATGCGATGATTATCCGAAGTGAAGGAAAGGAGAAGTGGTTTAGGAGGCCAACTATCATCCCTCAAATAGCCTCTGGATATGTTTCTCAGCAGACAGCCGTGTTAAACATTCAGCGAGGCATCCTAGAATAGAACTGACCTGAGACTCACCTCGTCTTTTCTGGGGGAACATCGACACAAACGGCTGCCTCCTGGCCTCCTTCAGGCATATCAGCCCCGTTATCGCCAGACCGAGCACGTTCATGTGTTTGGTTTACTCCAGTTGAACATGTCCATGACGGAGTTCACTCTCTGAAACAACAGCCAGACTCACACACGCAGAATAACCTTGGTTCTGGCACTCACACAGTTACAAAACAATCTGAAAGAGAGCAGTCCTGTCAGTACTGACAGAACTTTGACTAGCGTGGCCTACTGACTCCCACACTAACTTCAAACTGCTTACACATATTGGTACCATATTGGTACCATTAGGCCCATGTATTGATGTTTGTGTGTGTGTGTGTGTGTGCGTGCGTGCGTGCGTGCGTGCGTTCGTTCCTTCGTTCCAAGTCTTATCCCTAACACTGAAGAAGGCCCCTGGCCGAAACGTTTGTTGTGTTGTGGAAACTAGCAGTGTTAAGAGGGGTGTTTGGCCGTGAGGTCAAGTTGAGAACAGCGAGCTCAGTTGAGGTCCCTAGTGAGTTGTGCAGGTGCTCGGGTCTCCTGGGAAGTTTTGTACTGTCAGAAATGACCAACAGTTGCCGCAGCATGCCCGCGCTAAGAACTTCAATAAATACTTTGTGGACTATCCGTGAGTGCTGGACATTTCTTCCTTTTTCAAGTCTTATCCCTCCCATCCTCTCCCCCCTCATGTCCCTTCCAGAGGTCCACACCATGCTGGACGCCCTCCTCCCCCCCAACACATACTACCGCTTCAACCCCTACATGACCGAGGAGATCGCCCTGGACGAGAGTCGCCACGAGAAGCTCCGCCTGCTGCAGACGGAGGGCCTGCGCTACCTGGAGAGGAACGAGGAGAAGCTGCAGAAGGCCGCCCGCATCCTCACCCAGGGGAAGAGCCCCGCCCAGAGGCTGGCGGAGTGGGCCAAGCTCAGGGTAGACATGTATGACGGGATGCCCTCCATCTCCTCCAGGCTCTAGAAGTCCTCACACACACCTTCACCTGGGCCCTCTTGTACAGTACCTCACACTCACTCGTACATGGAACTTGAAGAAAACCACTTGGGCTCTGAGAATATGTTGTAGTTTAGTTGGAATACACATGTAGAGATACAACTCACCCCACACCCCTACTCTCCCATACATTGTGCCCGTCTGATTTGATAGCTAGGATAGCATTTTCCAGTTCATGCTACACCCATTTTACAGTGAGCTCGGGCAGCACCTCACAAGGGATGATTCTCTCTCTCTGTTCAGAGGAAGTACTGTAAGACAAGGTGACCAGGGAAGGTTCCTGTGGTGAAGCACAGTCAGTCTACTGTACCCAACAAATGTTCCATATAGTCTAAACCAGATTAGAAAAAAAATACAAAAACCTAGTTGAAGTAGAGACTAATAGCTAAGCTGGAGTATCTCTGGACTGTGGGGTTTGCTGAGGATACAGAAGTAGCACCTCTGTTTTCGTTTTAAAATATGTTATCACAACCAATGTATCCTCACACTTTATTTATTTTATTTTCATAGGAAAATAGATGGTAACGTTTGATTAAAATATTACCGTAGCATCTAAACTCCGACTTCCACACGACTACAGATTGGCAGCCATCAAACCACTTAGTTGATGGTTGGGTATCAAGGGTTTACTTGTAAACCAGAACAGGACAGAGAATGCAACTGACTCACAATTCCTCTTTGCAACAACTGGTCATTAAGTATTTCTCGAACTTGCACTTTTTACACCAATGCAGCTAGTAATGACCTTTACTTAGGTCATCATAATGGTGATGCTGATATCGGTACATAAGCTTGTAATATTTGGCATATATACTGTATAGATTGTATATAAATGAATGGTATTATTAAAAGGGCACGTAGCAAAGGATCTGGCTATCACCTGCACACTGCTGCACAAATGCACAGACTGGAGAAAGCTATAAGAACGTATAAGTTGCATACCTCACTCCTCGCTCTATGACTGCTTTAGAATAATGACCTGACTGTGCATAGAATTAAATTGAACTATAGATAGGAAATGCATTAAGATTAAAAAGGCTCTTGAATGATAAGACTCGCTATGTGTCTTTGAGCTGTAGAGGATTTGAATTTTAGTTGTAGAGGTTTTATCTGTCGCTCTTTTTTTTTCTTTTTATTTGTTGCATGACTGTTGATTTTATTGATGTTCTGTGGGTCATGAGCACTTTCCAATCAATCTCCAATGTGTTGCTCTTTTCAATGCCTCTTATCCAATGCCTTTTATCTCCCATCCTACCTTGAAGCTGTCTTTCAGTCTTACTCCATCCCAGTTCTGTATACAGTATGCACACTGTATTATTTCTTGAATCATGCGGGTTTGGCAGAGCTTCTGATATATAGGACTCTGCTGTGTGTTACATTGCTACTACTTCTTAGTCTTAGTTCTTAGTCTCTGGAGCTGTAGTGTAGCTAATGAGGACTCGGCTTTAAGAAACGCAAATGTAAGAAACGCACTTGAGACTCATTTCAACTGTCAAAACAAGTCGCTGACTGTGTAACTATCTGGTGTGAAAATAATGTCTTCACTCCTGAGGGACCCAAGGTAAAATGGACATGGATATTGTCACAGTTTAGTTTAATCCTGACATTATCCTATTGTTCCACATGTAAGGAGTGTGCGTGTGTGTATATGTGTGTGTATATGTGTGCGTGTGTGTGTGTGTGTGTACAGTATGTAATTAAAATCCATTAACTTACTGAACCTCCCTGACTGGACACTCTTTATTGCTTAGACAAGATGATGGTTAGCCTACCTCTCGAGAACCTGAGTCTCAAAGGTTCTCAGTTAATGCTCACCATTTCAGCCAAGGACACGCATGGCCTTTTGGTTGTCAATGTTTTAAAGTAATGTTTTTCCAGTTTTGACTGCCTGGCACACATGAAGACCTGTGAAGACATTAAGAACCAACCAGCTACTCTCCCTTGTCTCTCACTGTGTGTGTGTGTGTGTGTGTGTGTGTGTGTGTGTGTGTGTGTGTGTGTGTGTTTGAGAGAAAGAGAGAGAAAGAGGGTGTGTGTGAGAGAGAGATTGTGTGTGTGTGAGAGTGAGAGAGAGAGAGGGTGTCTGTGTGTGTGTGTGAGAGAGAGAGAGAGAGAGAGAGAGTGTGTGTGTGTGTGTGTGTGTGTGTGTGTGTGTGTGAGAGAGAGAGAGAGAGGGTGTGTGTGTGTGTGTGAGAGAGAGAGAGAGGGTGTCTGTGTGTGTGAGAGGGAGAGAGTGTGTGTGTGTGTGTGTGTGTGTGAGAGAGAGAGAGAGAGTGTGTGTGTGTGTGAGAGAGAGAGAGGGTGTCTGTGTGTGTGAGAGAGAGAGAGAGTGTGTGTGTGTGTGTGTGTGTGTGTGTGAGAGAGAGAGAGAGAGAGAGAGGGTGTGTGTGTGTGAGAGAGAGAGAGAGGGTGTCTGTGTGTGTGTGAGAGAGAGAGTGTGTGTGTGTGTGTGAGAGAGAGAGAGAGAAGGAGAGGGTGTGTGTGTAGCTTGTGTCCCCATAGGCGAGCAGGAGAAGGTGAGGTGGGATGACGGTGCACGGCTGTGCTCAGACACCTCTGAAACAGAGCTGGCCAGTGGTGGAACACATCCCCTCCAGCATAAACAGTCCAATGACAGCCCTGTCACGCCTGCTTACATGCATGGGCACAGCGATGGCCACAACATCAACAGCAGGACCAGGCACTCTAGTACAGTAAATATAGAATAAGCTTTTAGTTTTCTCCTACCAAGTCTTCTCTATGGTAGAATTGCAGCACTGGTAACACTGACTAGTTTCATTGTTTTCGTTTGCACTAAGCATAAGAGTTTTAATTCAAACTTGCCAATCATGAAATGTCTTTTCTACAGTAAACAAAACTGTTCCAACCCAGTAACAGCAAAGGGCTGTTTCACCCACACTTAAAGGAGTAGTAAAGGGAAAATGCATGTTTAGACCTGTTTTAAGGTTACTTATGATCATATGGTTCAGATCAAAACGTTGACAAAACTAGCACTTTTGAGAAAGTCTGATAATTACTCTACCACCGTTTTGGTCATACAATGGATGTGGATGGGCACCGTGAAAAATCATTCAAAAAACATGTTAAACTCAATTTCAAAGACAAGAAACTCATAAGCGAATGATCATAAGTAACGTTACAACAGGGCTAAACATGCATTTTCCCTTTACTACCCCTTTAATGTGGTTAGGCCCGTAGGCAGCCTGTGGTGGCTGTTACCACTCAATGTAGAGAGGATCTAATGAAATTACAGGCTCACAGAGGAAATGCATTCTCTCCTGATGTAAACAGAATGGACTCAAACTTGTTCCACAGCAATAATCACGTTAAAGGATGCGATTTCTTTGCACCTTCAAGGTTCTGGTATTCTCGGTGCCTCTGAAACGGAGACTCAATTTTTCTACCTGCTTCAGAGAATGGGTCTTGAGTAGATTTTGACTGACACCATGAGCTTTCCCTCCAAGTGCTTATATAATGATATTTATGTTTAGGGTGTCTGTTACTTAATTATGCCTCACATTTAGCTGAAGTGAGTAGCCGTGTTTATCAAAGTGAGCGGTGGAGAGGCAGAGGAGATATGTTCCATAAATCTTCCTGCCAGCCAGTCTTTGTTCAGTGGGTATGAACACAAAGGGTTGTGCCCCTCTCTCTACCTCTGTTCAATGCCTCTCTTGTTCAAGTTAATAGCTGGAACCTTTCTGCTTGTGAGTATTTGTCATGACACTGACATTAGACTGTTTCGTTTGGTTGTGATGTCGGGTCTCAGCTCACCTCAGTGGTCCGGTGGATCTGGTTAGGTCAGCGTCGTTTCAGGTACAATCTGCTTCATGAGAGGATCAGGCTACTTCCTGGTTGGCCTGGATGTTCTGTGTGCATCTCAGTGTTGTTTCGTTGCGTTCAGTGATACAGTAAGACAGAGAAAAAGATGTACTCAGGGAAACGGGGCCTGGTGAGGTTTTCTCTTAATTAGGATTAATCTGATTCATACTGTTCTCCCCTGACAACGTTATCAGAGCACTATCAAGGATACTAGTGATAGTTTAGTTTCTGTGTTTTTGTATATCAACGAGCACATGACCATATGTAGGCATCTCTACAAAGGGCCCATGCATCCGTATAAGTGCAATTAAAGATACCCAACGAAACGTGAATCCGTTCTTTGTTTATTTTCGAAATTCCTCGATTATATGGTTCCTTGTAGTCTAATAAACATGTTGAATCACTTGAATGTCTTTCCTACCTTGTAATTTCTTCGCAAAATGATATTTAGCTAATGTTTTGAAAACAACAAAGATGTGTGAAACGTCACTATTATCTCCGCGTATTGATGCAATGACGTAGTACGAGATTTTCGGGGACCACCTTCTCAAAATTGCTCTAGAGCGCATACTAGTGGTCAAAAACTACATTGGGTACCTTTAAGTGAGGTGGTCTGAGACGAGAGGTGGGGACTATTACTGTATTTCCTGATGTATGTGATCACTCCCATGGTCCTGCTGGTAGGTATGGTGATGAGAGGCAGCTGGGGGACTGGAGAGAGACAGGACTGGAGAGACAGGGCTGGAGAGAGAGAGGACTGGAGAGAGAGAGGACTGGAGAGAGACAGGGCTGGAGAGACAGGACTGGAGAGATACTGTAGTGGAATGGTTGTGATGGTTGAAAGACTACAGTACCTGATGAACTGAACCAGAGACCATTTTCCATCCCTTTCAATACCTATAAGACAGCCCCCCCCCCTCTTTTTTCTTTTCTTTAAAAAAAATAAGTTTATAACGTTACCTTATCCATTTTGAGTCCAAACTAACATTTCCGACGCTTATCTTATTGTCATCCTCACCATCTGTTTATGGAAATCAACCTGACCAAAATGAGGAGCTAGGCAAGGCAAGGCAAGTTTATTTGTATAGCACATTTCAGCAACAAGGCAATTCAAAATGAGACATTAAAAGCATCAAGACAAAGTGCAACACATAAAAGGTCATATAAAACAAAATGCAAAAAAGGACACTCTTTTCTTTATCACATACTGAAACCTTCTCTCTCTCCACTCACTTACGTACAATGTCCTTCTGTATAGTTGCTTGCTGGCTTTTCACCAGTGCCTCAAACATCCTTTCTGAGCAAGGGACCACATCAGCTGTAAGTGGCCCACTGTTGTGTCACTAGGCACACCTGCACCAAAAAAACAACTTCTCCATTTCCAACATACAATTCCTTCTTTCTCTTCCTCCCTCAAGTCGTTCTACTAACATTCTCTTGTACTTTGCAGAACATTTAAAACAAAATGCAGGAAAAATATAATACAGGAATAAAAGTTACAGTGCAGTGTACGAATGAATAAATGTTTGATTTAATAAAAAGCAGCGGCAAAAAGAAAAATCTTCAGTCTTGATTTAAAAGAACTGAGAATTGCAGCAGACCTGCAGTTTTCTGGATGTTTGTTCCAGATATGTGGAGCATAAAAACTGAACGCTGCTTCTCCATGTTTTGTTTTAACTCTGGGGACAGAAAGCAGACCTGAGCCAGACGACCTGAGAGGTCTGGATGGTTCATAACGCAGCAGCAGATCAGAAATATATTTTGGCCCTAAACTATTCAGTGCTTTATAAACCAACAGCAGTATTTTAAAGTCAATTCTTTGACAGACAGGAAGCCAGTGTAAAGACCTCAGAGATGGAATAATGTGATCCACTTTCGTAGTCTTAAGTAGACTTTAGTAGGCTACATAATCTCTAACCCATTATATATATATATATATATATATATACACAAATCCAAAACAATATACAATATACAAAACATTATTTCATTTGCAAAAGCCGCTCATTCGCCTTATTTCCAGAGGACTAGGTATATTGTACATCACACAACCTCCAAGTTTAATTTATTTTGCAGTTGCCCATCTATGATGTTGTCTACAGAAAGTGCCAGGGCTATTTTGATTTTGCCAAAATGCTTCAGTGCCTCCGGGCCACCATTCATCCGTGGCGGGGGCGCGCAGAGGGTGTGCGCAAACAGCGCTGCTGCTCGTGCCCGTGTGAACTGGTGGGAGAGGAGAGGAGAGGAGAGAGGAGAGGAGAGGACCGCTGAAAGGAGGCAAGGGAGACCTCGACACTACGGGGCACCGACGTAAACACACAGGAGAGATCAGTCTGTCGCAGGGTCCTGGAAGATACAGAACAGCATCCATCGTATTGCGCACCGCCGGGACAGTGAAGGTAAGAGTCTTTTTCCTAAGTATGCTCTGGTATTAAAGCATCCCACATCAGGACAAGTCGAGTAGTGTTCTCAGTCGAAATGAACAGTCACTTGAGTAGTGTTTCTTTTTTTTACGAAAGGGGTTTATTGTGTGAATAAAAAAAGGCAGTTCTTATTTAGTGCACAGCTTTGCGTAGTGAAATTACATTTAGGCAGTAATTCTGACCGATTTTTGGTGAGAATTGACAGAAATTCCCGTGCACTCAAAACAGGTGCACGTCGCACATCTGTGATTGTCCGGTGGCTCAGCTGTCACATAACAACATGACAACCTGGAGCCTGTCAACGGAACACGCTGGACGGGAATAAGCTTACAGGCTGCTTACAGGCTCCCATGGGCACTGACTCATCACAATATCTGTGATAATATGTGGTCAATGAGAGACAATAGTCGCTAGTTTGACAGGATGCTTGTGAACAGTCCTTCTCCATGGTGACGGGAGGGAGACTAGTAGGGAGACTAGTAGGGAGACTAGTAGGGAGACTAGTAGGGAGACTAGTAGGGAGACTAGGAGGGAGACTAGGAGGGAGACTAGGAGGGAGACTAGTGGCCCATATCTGTCGTATAAAGAGCTACGCAATCAACTCAGTTTGTCTGATATTGTTCTCATTTATTTCATATACCCTATACCGTTTCTGTCATCAGATATACATTTTAGGCTACTACTAGCGTTATCGTCAGTTTATAATATGAATAATATATTTATATCTTTTTATTTTTCGCCTTTCCTATTTGTCTAGATTTCTTAACAGGAAATTTCCACAAAACAGCTGTCATTAATTATTTCAGTCATTAATGGTCAGGTCAAAGAATTGCATCACTACAAAAACATTCCCCCCTAATAACCCCCCCACCCCCTCCATCTTCCCCTTGTCTGAGCTTCATTCATACCCCCCCCCCCCCCCCACACACACACACACACACACATACAGACACTCACTCAAACAAACAGGCACACACACTTTCTCTTTCCAGTTAGATAGACCTATTAATACAATGCTAATGACTAATGCTGTTTGTTGTCTTGGAGATCTGCTGTATGAAAGGGCTGACACACTTTGGTCATGTTTATGCCGTCTAAGCAGACTATGTTAATCTGATGATAACAATAGCCTTCTGACCTTCCGTATGGCATATTTGCATGAATTCAGAAAGTGCGCCAAATGTGTGAAACTGCCTTTCTGCATATTATTTATCTATATATCATAATATCTTTATATTATGTATTGTTTGTCTGCCTTTGGGTTCATGTGTAACACCACTCAACCCTGGAGTGCTCCAGTGCTACGGCATAAATATGACCCAAAGACCCACTCTTGCCACTGAAGCTAAAATCACTGTCCACTGTACAATTCACTCTCACTCGACCAGGGCTGAAAAGAGGACGAGATAGTGACCTACATAGGGCCCTTCCACTTTCGCCCTCAGTAAATGACACTAGCTGGAGATTTGCATAACTAAGGGATTATCATGACACACGTTGGCTGCTATTGTTGTGTGAGTTCCAGTCACCCTGGTGGCCTCAGACCTGTGGCGGGCAGCGGACAGCAGACTGTGGCCAACCATGGGAAACGCCTGGGTGGTGGAGGGAAAATGCCACTTATTTGGTTCTGTGGGCTGGAGAACCATGCAGTGATTTGTTCTCCTTCGCCGTCTGCCAGTTGCTTGTGGACACCCCCAATCACAGGACAATGTGTCTCACACATCCTGCCCCCCCCCCAGCCCCCCCCGCCTGCTTCAGTCATGCTGATGTCATAACCGTCTCTTCCGAGGACTTGGTTTGAACTTGACTCATTGGTACAGTATTGAATGATATTGTTCTAAAGAATGTTGTTTTGTTTTTTTCATTATCTTGCCGAGAATGGTCAAAGACGCAAGAGCCGAGATGATTCGACTGAGCCGCAGCTGTACACACGACTAGTTGTTTGAATAGTAGTTCTTGTGATCATACCGTTGCTGTTACAATGTGGGATTATGGGAAAACCAACTCTATCCCACACAGTATTGATCCCATTCTCAGAGGTTGCCAGTAATGCCTCTCTGCACAGGTCACTTCCTGCTATATGACAGGAAGTGACACGGGATGGTCTTGATTTGGCCATGTGTCATCATGGGCTAGTCAGGGTACATCCAGAGAGGGGTTGAATAGAGATGTTTGAACGGTGATTTGAATAGAGACGGTGTGCTGCACGGCTGTGATGTCAGTGATCTCCAGGGACTAATGGGAGCTCATGTACATCCATTAGCGTCACCACAGTCTGGGCGTGTGCTCCCACTGGGCCAGGGGGAGACGGCCCAGTGACAGGGGTCTCTGTCACACCCCTGTCTTCCTCGGTGGGGGGCTGATGAATGTCTCATTAGGGGAGCGATCGCGCTGGGGACGCCATCGCAGCCCTCCGCTTCATGGCTGTTGGCACACTATATGGCTGTGTCATTGGTTTTCTAGGTGCATGAATACTACACACACACACACACACACACACACACACACACATACACACACACACACACACACACACACACACACACACACACATACACATACACAAGAGCACACTCACACACAAATGCACACACACGCGCACACACACACACGTGCACACACACATATACACACACAGCACATTTACACACACACACACACACACACACACACACACACACACACACACACACACACACACACACTCATTGCTCATACTCACACACACACATGCATACACTTACACACACACACACACACACACACACACACACACACACACGTACCCCCCCCCCCCCCACACACACACACACACACACATACACACCTCTCTTGGTGAGTGGTTGCAAGCTGGTGAGTGCAATTAGAGTTTCACACTCGGTTAGGCACTGGTGCTAATGGGGATTGACATGTTTCTGTGAGCGCGCTTCACACCCTTGTTTACATCATAGACCAGTTTTAAATTATCATGACTGAACGAAGACTGATGATTTAGAAAAATATGGGGCATCAGGTATTCCATTCACGCTCGCCTGCCGGACTCAGACACTATAATGAGAAACAATGGCAGCACTAGTCTAGTTGTGTTTGCTGGAGCTCCCGCAGTTCCTAGAGGAGGATACAGATGCTTTTTCAGAACAGTAATTGGCCAGTGTTTGGGCTCGCAGTGCTAGCCAGAGGACATCAAGCATGTACTGCGCCGTATGATTCCTAAAGTCATCCTCATTAAAGCGCTCTACAGCTCAGCGTTTCTGAGAGCGCTCTTGAATAACTGGTGGGGTAGTTCGTTTGACCGCGTGGCCGTTGACGGGGTGGTCAGGGAGGCCTCTGCGTGGCCATGGTGCGGTCGCTATAGGGATGGAACGATAACCGGTGTAATGATAAATCGCGATAAAATTCGATTACATTTATCGTGTTAAATTATCATTAAAACCGTGTTTGATTACCCTTTGAAAAACTCACTGTGAATACTGTCCAGCATCAACCGAAGTTAGCAACCAAGATGCATTATTTTAATGTTAATGCAAGCAAAAACTATGTATTGCTGCTAATTTTGTGGTTTTCAATATAAAACTTGGCGAAATGATGCATCAGTAGTTTCTGAAAACGTTCAGCACATTTTGTAATACCGCGATAATACTGATAACCGTGATAATTTTGGTCACTATAATCGCGATATGACATTTTCATACCGTTACATCTCTAGGTCGCTATAGGGCAGAGGGCGGGCCAGGAGTGGCCAGTGCTGACCCCTCCCCCAGCAAGGCCGCTGTGGCTCAATCATCAGCCTGGTCAGGGCATCAGGCCACTCTGGTCGTCAGGCCCGATCGCTGGAGGAAGCTGCTTCATCGCCCATGTCAGGTCATCACACACACACTTAGAGAGAACAGAGTGAAAACGACGCTCTTTTCTGTTCAAACCAACTGCGAGGGATCGACTGAAAGCCGAAGTGGGCGGGCGATGATGGCGGAACACGACGTACCGGGTTTTCTGTTCCCTCTCCCCTGGTAGAGCACCCGAGAGGTTGTTTTTTGAGTTGGAGGGAAGGGGGGTTGGGGGAGGGGGGGGGGGGGGGGATCCTGAATTTATTGCCTGTGATTTGAACATGATGAAGATGAGAAGGGGGGCTGGGAAGGGGGGGGGGGGGGGGGGTTGCGGGAGGCGGGTGTGGAGAGAAGAGGGGCACTCTTGTTACTTTGCTATTTTACCACCCACTGGAAAGGAGGAGGCGGAGGGAGGGAGGGTCTGGGGGCTTTGGGGGGGGATCATGTACCTCAATAGGACGCTGAGAAGAGCCCGGGGGAACAAAGGGGGTCTGTTTTTTCTGTCTCTGCTGGCTGGGCCGTTCTCGCCTCTTTCTTGTGAAGTAGGGGCGGCGCTGCTTCTGGGTCTGGGCTGAGGGCGGATACAACAGAAGCCCGGGCGCCGGAGCTCCGTTTGAACACGCCGTAGCTCCTCCTGGAGGAGCCACCTCAGGATGCGGGGTCGGCCGTAGCTGACCCCCGGCTCCAGACCCGGGCCCCGGTCAACCTCGCACGGACAGCAGGGGTGTGGGAGCCAGCCGCCCTGGAGAGACTCACAGCAGAGTGGCTCAAGTGCTTCTGTAGCCTGCAGCACTCTCTGCCCATGGAGAGAGGAGAGAGGAGAGAGGAGAGAGGAGAGAGGAGAGAGAAGAGAGGAGAGAGGAGAGAGTGATCAGAGGACAGGGAGAGGGCTGCAGCCCCACCGGTGGGGTACGAGCCCAGGCTTTGGGAACAGGGGGCACTCGAGCAGCGCTCCCTAGACCGTTCTCATGCTTCCTTCTTCCCTATTTGCATAGGCTTAAGGAGAGCTGCCCATCAGCCCTCCCTGCTGGCATGGCGGCCCGGCCCACTCATGTTGTCTGATTGCTCAGCAAATACGCCACCGCGGCCCTTATCCCGCTTTTCACGGCGGAGATTTAAAGAGCCGGTCTGCCAAGAAAGAGCGAATTAAAACCCACCGGCTCCCACAATGCCGCACTCCGCCGCAGCCCCTTGGCTGGATGTTGCCGCTGTATATCAGATATGTCTCCCAGCGGCGTGGGGTGTGCGCTAGGCGTGGGGTGTGCGCTAGGCGTGGGGTGTGCGGTAGGCGTGGGGTGTGCGGTAGGCGTGGGGTGTGCGGTAGGCGTGGGGTGTGCGCTAGGCGTGGGGTGTGCGGTAGGCGTGGGGTGTGCGCTAGGCGTGGGGTGTGCGCTAGGCGTGGGGTGTGGCGTGGGGTGTGCGGTAGGCGTGGGGTGTGCGGTAGGCGTGGGGTGTGCGCTAGGCGTGGGGTGTGCGCTAGGCGTGGGGTGTGCGCTAGGCGTGGGGTGTGCGCTAGGCGTGGGGTGTGCGCCAGGCGTGGGGTGTGCGCTAGGCGTGGGGTGTGCGCTAGACGTGGGGTGTGCGCTAGGCGTGGGGTGTGCGGTAGGCGTGGGGTGTGCGGTAGGCGTGGGGTGTGCGGTAGGCGTGGGGTGTGCGGTAGGCGTGGGGTGTGCACTAGGCGTGGGGTGTGCGGTAGGCGTGGGGTGTGCGCTAGGCGTGGGGTGTGCGCTAGGCGTGGGGTGTGCGCTAGGCGTGGGTGTGCAGTAGGCGTGGGGTGTGCGCTAGGCGTGGGGTGTGCGCTAGGCGTGGGGTGTGCGCTAGGCGTGGGGTGTGCGGTAGGCGTGGGGTGTGCAGTAGGCGTTGGGTGTGCGCTAGGCGTGGGGTGTGCGCTAGGCGGAGCGGGAGGGTGGATTAGCTAGCCAGGTCTGGGGCTCTGAGAGAGAGAGAGAGCACAGGATTGAATCAACAGAAGAAGGGGGACACTTAGCTGTCAGCCCATGAATAAATGTGACATATACACAAAGTGGCTTTGCCATGGTTCAGGAGGCCGACTGACCCCTCCGATTTATTTGGGGGCAGGTTGCATGATTGTGCCCTCTCCTAAGTCCACCTCCCCAGGCCCAGTCCTAGGTCCTGGATTTGGGACATGGTAACCGCTTACCAGCCACCACTGAAGGGCCCTTAATCCAGCAAGGATGACAGCTTGGCTCTCTATCCTGTTTCTGTGGGACTGAGACCAATGGGCTTTTCTTCCTGGTTTTTCATCCCCTTAAACCCTCCACACAGCCCACGGGAATGCTGGGAAAATTCTCTCGGGGGAGACAAAGAAACGGGAGGGTAAACAAATCCTAGTGCGAATTGGAGTTTTGGCCCCATTCAGCTCAAGATAAATGTTCAAGTCCCTTTTCAGATTTCAAACCAAAACACAAATGCTGTTTTCCTGTTTCCACACCGTATGTTGCCTAAAAGCATAATCTACTGTACATCAGCATAATCTTTGTCTAGGCTTCAAAATGATTAGAGAAGATTGAGGTCAAAAACACACCAGAATCCTAAAATATGTGCTGTAAAACCAGCTCCCTTTTCTTCAGAATCGCCAATCGGTGAGGGATGCTGGGGTCACATGTCAGAGGATGTTCAAAAGGACCAATAGCTTCCTGCATCAGAACAATGAGCATTAGACATTTTTGCCGGGAGACTAATTCACTCTGTCAGCTATGGCGTATCTTCTTTGAGTGTCGAGGTCTCCAGTTAGCCCTGAGAAGGGGGAGATGGGCAGATCATCGGGGAGTTTGTTTTTCTCCAGACCTGGGATACAGGCTTGCTTACAGCTTTATTCATTTCATATCATTATCCCAGCTCATAATAAAGACTTTCATCTCATTAAGTTTTGAAAAATTGAAAATGAAAAATAGGGTAGTTTACAAGCAGCCTAACCTTTAGTCTAGAGTCACTCTCAATACAGCTTGAAGCATTTTGGAGATTTCCATTTGATCTAGCCCAAAGCTTGAGAAAACTCCTCTCGACAGCCATGGAAAGTTGAACTCGGACGCCAGAGCAATTAAAGATCAAAGGCTACAGTGGAATAGCAATCAGTGTTGATCTCCTTCATGTCCGTCCCCTCGCTCCCCTGACGCGCTGTTTGTCAGATTCTGACTCTTTGGTGGCTGAAAGAATCTCATTGTCACGAAGATAATTCCCTGTGCTGGCGGGGGAGGATGAAGAGGATGGAGGAAGGGTGACTTCATTTAGGCTAGTCAGCAGAGGCTGCAGGCACTGAGTGATAAGCCAATCAAACGCCCAGGCATGTCTGAGGTCTGTCTGGGCCACTGCGGGTCTGCCTGTCTGCCTCTCTGTCTGTCTGTCTGTCTGCCTGTCTGTCTGTCTGTCTGTCTGTCTGCCTGTCTGTCTGTCTGTCTGTCTGTCTGTCTGTCTGTCTGTCTGTCTGTCTGTCTGCCTCTCTGCCTCTCTGTCTGTCTGTCTGTCTGCCTCTCTGTCTGCCTCTCTGTCTGTCTGTCTGTCTGTCTGTCTGTCTGTCTGCCTCTGTCTGTCTGTCTGTCTGTCTGTCTGTCTCTCTGTCTGTCTGTCTCTCTGTCTGTCTCTCTGTCTGTCTGTCTGTCTGCCTCTCTGTCTGTCTGTCTGCCTGTCTGCCTCTCTGTCTGTCTGTCTGTCTGTCTGTCTGTCTGCCTATCTGTCTGTCTGTCTGCCTGTCTGCCTGTCTGCCTCTCTGTCTGTCTGTCTGTCTGTCTGTCTGTCTGTCTGTCTGCCTGTCTGTCTGTCTGTCTGTCTGCCTGTCAGTCTGTCTGTCTGCCTCTCTGTCTGTCTGTCTGTCTGTCTGTCTGTCTCTCTGTCTGTCTGTCTGTCTGTCTGTCTGTCTGTCTGTCCGGGCTTCGAACACGCCCCACTCACTCATCTGTATTTATAAAGCTCAGAGAATGGACTGACTAACGGGAACTAGAGTCGATGGATGTAGAGATTTGGGGTTCGTCCCTCTATCTAAGCATGGATGGTTGGTGTGTGGTTCTTTCTATGTTCTTCAGCAGTTGCTGAAGATCTATCGGCACCATTTAGCCTACACAGTATGAAGATCAAAAGTACAGTCACTATTTCAGACTTCTTGGATCATTGAGTGACACATTAACATGTCAGCCGTATTGAACATTGTCTTGGCTTCCATGAGCAGGCATTATGCTGGGCCTGCCACAGTGTTGGGAGCCCTGGAAGGTTAAAAGGAGACCGGCGTGAAGCGGACCTAATGGTCAGGCCTTCAAGGTTGGCTGGGTTGGGGCCTCTTGGGCCCCTCACTACAATGACACATGAGCAGAAGTCCTATTGAGTGGAGGGACCATGAAGGACATGTTACTCAAAGGACATTACTGCGGGACAGAGAGCACGCCTCCACAGAAGCCGGGTCCTCTGGGGGAAAAAGGCACACGGTCACACCCTGACTAGGGCTGTATATCATCTTGGATTTCGCGATACGATACGCATCACGATACACAGGTCACGATTCGATACGTATCACGATACAGAGGTCACGATACAATACGATACGATACGATACGTATTGCGATACACACATCATTTACTGAAAGATTTTAAGTGTTCAAGACTGAAAACTGAATGGCTCAAATGCACTATATAGATAACTCAAACTCAATGACTGGACAGAGAGCTAGCTAATAAATATTTTACACTTGATATCCATGCTTTTTAAACTGTCAACATTGTAGTATTTATGGTTTTTCAAAATTATTTATATGTATGCTTTTTTAACTTAATATTGTAGAATATGCTTTTTAAACTGGATTTAAAAATTTAAATATAATTTTTTTTATTTTTTATTTTTTTTATTTTTTTTACAGCGCCCGGCTGTATCGATACTCCGGGCTGAAAGATCGATACAGTATCGCGAGACTACGTACCGCGATGCATCGTTGTATCGATACAATCCTAGAGCCCTAACCCTGACCACTGCTGATGATGGGGTCCAATTCCTATAGCTGTTTTTTTCTCATGTCGCCTCCCTGATGTTGTTGACGTGTAGCGGAATGTAGAGGAGCTAGAGGATCCAAGTCAAAGAGAAGCCCTCGGGAAATCAACAGTGTTGACTTTAATAGACGGTGTTTTTAGATTGAGGAGCTTATGGACACTGTAGCACGTCCAGGCCTATCTACTGTAGGTTCTGGAGCATTTCAGGTATATGCATCATATACAGTACATCAGATACAAGGATTTTACAGAATTGTGAATTTCCCCTCAGTTAAAAATTCTAATTTACATAAATGGATGAGCACGATTTAGAGAGATATGAGATTTAATGGTGTTTCGTTCACCCATGCAATCTTTTGAGGGGATGATATTAGGCTTATTAGAAAACCTGTTCTAGAATCTGAGTTTAGCACAGCTGCTCAGATAAAGGAGCAATCACCTCCCCAAGAGCAGATTACGTTCTGATCTCAGCCACATTTCTCTCTCTCTCTCTCTCTCTCTCTCTCTCTCTCACCCCCTTCTCTCTTCTCCTCACCTAGCTGCTCCCATGGTTAAGTAGAATAAATGAACCTTTTTTCTTGTTATCCTTATCAGGGAGCTATCTGGCCGCTGTCTTCAGCAGAGGATAGAGGGCCATGCGATAGTCTCCAGACGAAGGCCCAGTCTGCTGTAGATTACTGATCTCTCCCTCGCCCCCTACGCCATTAAGCTTAAACCTCCGCTTTCAAAATGGCCACACCGTTGCTAATATTTGCCATCCTGGATCTCGCCACTGTTCTCGAGCATGGAGGGGTCCCAGGGAGAATCTCTATACTATATTTATTTACCAAGGTGTCTGATCTCCTTGTATTCTTGTCAGTGAAAAGGATGTGGTACACACCCTTCTGTAGTAACACGAGACATTGTTTTGTTCTGTACCTCAAACACTGCTCAGGAGACACAGCTCTCAAGTATCAGCTGTGGATACTTCGATGCTATTTTCAACATGTTCCTACAGGGTACTGTATTATCATACCAAGATTAGAATAAACTTCTAAGACTCCATCTACCCAGATCCACAATGAATGCCTCAAGCAATGTATAACATGATGGTTGCTACATTGATTTGCATTAATTTATTTCAATTTATGGCAAGGTTTTCCAGGGACGCCTGCATTTGCTTAAACGCAGGATCTATTTCCACGGCTAGTTACCAGGCAGATAGGGTGCACTATCTACATGGGGGCTATATATGCTGATTGGATTCTCCATGCTCTTCCTCAGCGTAAAAAAAATAAAAATCCAATTAAGCGTTCGGCGCCCCAAGTCGGACTCGGACGGATACGCCTAGCTGTGTACCGCATCCCAACCCTGGCAGCGCCCGATAACTACGCTCCCCTAATCTGACCGCAGCGCTGACGCATAAACTCAACAGCACGCCTCCCACCGCACCTCCCGCAGTCCCGCGCTGCCTCCCCTCTAAAACCAGCCCCCCCGGGCCATGACCAGGAAGTGGTTCCACTCTCAAAGTTCCCTTCTGAAAGCTCAAAAGGTGTGGTGGTTCCCCAAACATACCTTTTTGGACGTTCCCGGAGGAAACGGTCCGCGCAACCCGATTCGTTTGCCGCATCTGAAACATCCGTGCTTGGATGTTGACGTCGAGTGACTTGGGAAGTGTGGTTGGCAAGGAGACAGCCGGCAGACTGGCCTGCTGTGGGACTTCTCACCCTGAACCCTCTGACCTGGCAGTGAGTGGGAATGGGCTATATGCACAACTCCAGTACTTCCTGAAATTAGTCATGCTTCTCCATTTCCTGTCTTACACTATTGGATGAAATGATTATTCAGGTGTGCCTGATCATTGTGCTGCAGTCAGGCACACCTGATTAATCACTTCATCCAATAGTGTAGGACAGGAAATAGAGAAGCATGCCTAATTTCAGGAAGTACTGGAGTTGTGCATATAGCCTATAGAACACAGCATGTTGTCCTTCCCCTATGTTAACAAGCTTGTTTTCAGGCCCCTAAAACTTTATTGACACATTCCCTCAGTATGTCAAGAGCAAAGTTTAGTGAAAGTACGTGTTTACTGTGGCCGTTACAGTTAAACAGAGGCTAATGCCCAACAGGAAAGCCCTGAGGTCAATTAGAGTAGGATGCTTTGTCACTTGTATTGTTTTAGGGACGTTTTTGAGGTATTGAAGTGGTTTTTGATGATGTACAGTACCAGTTTTCTATATATTTAGCGGCGTGATTTTATAGTGAAGTATTGGTGTATTGTAGACCCCCCCCCCCCCCCCCCCCCCGGTCCAAGGGACCGCAATGGAAATAAGTCTTCGGGTTTTATTGAGTCACTGACCTGTTTGGTTTTAATGTATGGTGATGTTTGGCTTGCTTAAGCAGAGCTATATTGTTTTAAGATTTGTCAAATAAATTCAGTCAGTCTATAGCTCAGGTTAAGGCCTTCCATCTAAAGGGGGTTGGGTTTGGGGTTAGTAGAGGGGGAGGAGTTTCAAAGAGGGGTCAGGGCGGGGTGAGAGAAGGAAGAGGCACGCTAGTAGTGACCAGAGCTTACCCTCTCACTCACCGGGGCGCCCCATCTAGACCATGTGATATATGGGTCTCTCTTTGGTGCCGAGACAATGCACCTGTTGGAGGCCTAAGGCTTCCTCCTGTCTCCATGGTAACACCGGCCTGGACCCGGTCAAGGATTCTGATATCGCAACTTCTTCTCTATCGGTATGAGTAACTTTACTCATGCAATACAATGGTTCTTTTTTCAAACAAAATAACATTGGTTTATGGGTGTTGTCTCGCATTCTTGTTTTCTCCTGGGATTAGCTATTGTCTGTGGGTTGGAGTCAAATGCAGCCAAAGCAAGGGTTGGACATTGTGTTTTGCTTCTAGCTTATGTTTTGCATCAACTGTAGCTCGGCTTATCGCTTGGTTTAGTCACAATTTATTTGAAATGGGATCTGAATTTTCTTTGGAAACTGAGCTTTGGCAGCAGTGAGAGGAGCTCGTCCAAGACTGCGCTGGGTGGATTACCTCATTCCAAATGGCATATAAAAGAACGAGAGAAAAGAGTCGAAATAAAGGCCTGCTCTGATCTAAAGCACCACTGTGATGGAGATGTATCATCTCTAAGAGCACTATCCCTCTCTCTCCCTTTGACTTTGATTGTTTGGGGTCTAGAGGCCATAGACAGAGAAAACATCCAGGACACCAACTAGCCCTTCAGTTTGATTGACATCAACTGACAAGACTTTTTTTTCCCTCATCAGACATGGTAAAAAGGTCTAAAAAGGGACTCTTTAACATAACATTGAACCATTGCATTCCTCACTCCCGTACGTTGTGCCTTACTGAGTCCAAACTAGAGCAACCTCACATTTCTGTGTTTTGTGATGCTAAATTTAGCAACAACTGTGACAAGCCATTAATGTGGAAATGAAAGAATAGAAAAAACTTGCCACTAGGTTATACATTTTTTATTTAGCCTGGATATTTTAGTTTTGAGTCTTTTTTGCTTGAGTGAAAATATGGAAATCAAGATAATACTTGAATTAAATTGGGGGGAAATAACGGAAAAAAAACATGAACACCCTTAAAAGTATCCTAAAAAAGTCGAATGTGCAGGTGTATCTCCTCTCAACGTCTGGGCTGACAAGAGAGATCACTGAGCTTTGTCTGTTAGTCATCTGTTCAGCATTACGGTTGGATGGATCGCTATAATTAGTGTAATCAGAGGATAGCTTAGCTAGTAAACAACAAGAGCAGTGCTTAAGTGGCTTCTACCATCATACCACGCATCCTTGCTCACCATTTAGCTGGGTACAGGGTGCCCACGGGGGCTGGAAATGAAGATGCTTGAATTTCAATGTGGCCTTTTCAAGGTTAGAAAAGTACTTGAATTTTGTATGAAGTAATGGAAACTCCTTGAACTGATACTTTCATAATAAATTGCAATCTGACAGAATTTGTGTTTTAGAATAAGTCAGAGAGAGACTTTTTTCATCCTAATTGCTTTCACACAAAGTCCTTGACTTTGAAATCGAGAGTTTAACATGTTTTTTGAATGATTTTTCAAGGTGCCCACCCACATCCATTGTATGACCAAAACGGTGGTAGAGCAATTATCAGACTTTCTCAAAAGTGCTAGTTTTGTCAACGTTTCGATCTGAACCATTGTATATGATCATAAGTAACCTTAAAACAGGGCTAAACATGCATATTCCCTTTACTACTCCTTTAAGTCGACTATTGAAATTTAAATTTTGTCTGTTTTTTTTTTTTAAGTGAATGCTTTAGATGGCTCAGCCAGGCTATATAGGATGCCAAGTCTTTTGTTTATAACACTATAGCATCTGATTTAATGTGATGAAGAAGTGAAATGATAATTTTGAGTAAATATTTAATTATTATTATTCCAGCGTTAGGTGCTGGAAAATCTTGAAACTGCACCTGGAAAATTCTTGAAAAGTCCCTGACTCAAGACTAAGACTCAGTGATAGTAAGTACAGATTAGGTAAAAATCCTCCAACCAGCCGGGTACAGTTGAGGCATTTTGTATTGCTTGAGTATCTTGTGACATTTTGACGTAATAAGGATGTCTCTGACATTGAAAAGTTTCCTTCTGCACAGTTCCTGCTCTGCACAGTAATGAGCCCAAGTCTCCCAGAGTTCCCGGGTTCTCAAACAGCCCTTAGGCCCACACAGGAGCTCTCAGCCTCACGGGCACACAGCGCCCACACAGGAGCTCCCAGCCTCACGGGCACACAGCGCAGGGCCTGCCACTACATGTTTAATGGAGAGAGGAGGATGACAGAGGGGTATCTGGTTAGGTAGGGCTCTCTCTCTCTCTCTCTCTCTCTCTCTCTCTCCTCTCTCTCACTCTCTCTCTCTCTCTCTCTCTCCCTCTCTCTCTCTCCCTCTCTCTCTCTCTCTCTCTCTCTGTCTCTCTCTCTCTCTCTCTCTCTCTCTCTTTCCAGGGAAGTGTCCTTCACACCTGGCTCTGCTCCAAAGCACACTGCAGCAGTTTGACTCTTCAACCTGGGAACACAGAGAGACCCATTAGAGGCATTTGTCCCCTAGGTTGTTGTGCAGTACACAAACCTCTTGGGAAATACAGCGTTGAACACGGTACGGTGTTCGCTGTCCACCTGTGGAAATAGTCACTACCCGCTATTTCCTCACAGGGTGGAAGTTCAAAGAGAGCCTTTCGCCATTTGACCAGTCTGGCACCATTGTCTGGCATGGCAACCACAGTCCTCAGCGTTTGCTTGTCTTTTACTTCGGGGCAGTTGCCCGTCGCCCACCCACCAGCCCTGTGTCACGGTCAAAGCCCAGCCACCCAGAGGAGTCCCCGGCGGCCCCTCAATGGCCCTTTCACTGGCCCCTGGGGACAATGCATTTTTTCCATGCCATAAAGCAGACGCTGTATTATACTAGCACAATACGCGGCCCAATCTGAAACTGTTTACCATGTGAAAGACACACCGGGTCGGGATGCCTAACACGGTGTGGGGCTTTTTCATGACTCTCTGCTCTCTAGATTGAGTGTGCTGGCTCAACGCAGGAGTGGGGAGACTCACACTGGTGTTGGGATCACTTCATGGTGAAAGAGGAAATGCAATGCAAAGAGCTGAGCCAGGCTATTCTTCGAAGGGCAGGACGTTTCTTCTCGGGAGAATACGGAGATTACTGTGACCGAGAATGATCCTGTCAGCACTTACAAGGGCGCCAGATAAGTGAGAAGGTAACTTCAGATTCCAGGTTTTGTCCTTTATGAAATATAATGGAAAGGTAGAGGTCCCTAAAATGTCAGATACCTACTCTAAAAAGGAAGGGTTTTTAGGGACCATGCTGCCATCAGTGCTACTTGGCTCCTCGGTTCCTTTAGCTTGATCCCAACAAGGCCGGTCCTCTGGGGAGCCAGATAGTCTGGTACTCACGCGTCGCTCCGCAAGTCAACAAATCCAGACAAATAACAAGACAACAGAGGCTTAACTACTAAAGCAACTCCAAATCCCTCGAGTTAAACGAGTACCTGTCTTTGTGTGTACCTGCCCTCTCTGGTGTTTGTGTCTGTGTGGGTTGAACAGGCTCTCTAGTTTGAGGGTTGTCTGTCTTTAGGGTTTATTGTTTCACGCCCCTCCTCCCACACAGGCACAGTGATGTTTAACCCGCGACCCTCCTGGGGGCCTACCGGCAGGCTGGGGGCCTCTGGTCTGAGGCCAGGGCCCTTAGGCTAAGTGGCCACTCAAGCACAGAGGTAGAGAGGGCCTTGAGAGGCCAGCGTCCCCCCCCCCCCCAGACAGGCTGGCCGGTCTGGGTCTGAGCAGCCAGCACTAGACCTCTCTCCAGACCTGTCTTCACTAGACCTCTCTCCAGACCTGACTTCACTAGACCTCTCTCCAGACCTGACCTCACTAGACCTCTCTCCAGACCTGACTTCACTAGACCCCTCTCCAGACCTGACTTCACTAGACCTCTCTCCAGACCTGACTTCACTAGACCCCTCTCCTAGACCTCTCTCCAGACCTGACTTCACTAGACCTCTCTCCTAGACCTCTCTCCAGACCTGACTTCACTAGACCTCTCTCCAGACCTGACTTCACTAGACCTCTCTCCAGACCTGACTTCACTAGACCTCTCTCCAGACCTGACTTCACTAGACCTCTCTCCAGACCTGACTTCACTAGACCTCTCTCCAGACCTGACATCACTAGACCTCTCTCCAGACCTGACTTCACTAGACCCCTCTCCAGACCTGACTTCACTAGACCTCTCTCCAGACCTGACTTCACTAGACCCCTCTCCAGACCTGACTTCACTAGACCCCTCTCCAGACCTGACTTCACTAGACCTCTCTCCAGACCTGACTTCACTAGACCTCTCTCCAGACCTGACTTCACTAGACCTCTCTCCAGACCTGACTTCACTAGACCTCTCTCCAGACCTGACTTCACTAGACCTCTCTCCAGACCTGACTTCACTAGACCTCTCTCCAGACCTGACTTCACTAGACCTCTCTCCAGACCTGACTTCACTAGACCCCTCTCCAGACCTGACTTCACTAGACCTCTCTCCAGACCTGACTTCACTAGACCTCTCTCCAGACCTGACTTCACACCCTCCTCCCACATGGCTTTTCCACTCTGACGAGAGGCACTTCCAGGTCCTCCAGACCCCCTTCCAGCACCAACACCACCTTCCACTGGTCACCTGGGCCTCAGTCTGGTCAAGCAGACACATCCCACATCCCCAGGAGACCAGTGGGCCACTCTGACCATCAGTGATAGGGGAGGCACACTCAACATCCTGAGCATATTTGAAGACTGGCGGAGAAATAGCAGCAGTTTCTGAAGCAATCCTTGTCGGTATATAAACCTATACTTTGTAGGGAAATGTAATTATTACCAGTCTAAGCAGCTGGAGGTCATTACCACAAAGACTTGATGAGTACACATACATGCCTCATAGCTCTCATCATCTAACTCAGTGCGGTGTGTGTTCTTCTCAGGGGGGTGGTACGTCCGCTCTTCTCGGCGTGGGGTGCGTTGTTAGCAGGTCTCACACGTTGCGGGGATGTGGGGGGCTGGTATTAATGGAGGGTAGGAGCGTTTGGGGAGACGCAGTGAGGTTGGGTTGTTCCCTGCAGGCTGTGGATCAGCGACAGGTGGCACAGACGCCGGAGAAATAGTGTCAGTTAGCATGCAGGCCTGACCACATCCACACAGGACCGCTGCTCGGCTCTGGGGCAACCCGAGGAATAGAAACCTTCTCTTTGTTCCCTCTCTTATTGGGCGTACGACATACGCGGTCTTCTTCCACATCAACTGCATCTTCTTTGCCACTTTCGTTTTTTCTTCTTCTTCTCTCTCTTTCTCTTGCTTTTCTCGTTCCCTCTCTCCCTCTCTGTTCAGTTCGTTCAGTGTCCGTCTGTCTGCTTGTGTGTGTGTGTGTGTGTGTGTTCAGTGTCCGTCTGTCTGCTTGTGTGTGTGTGTGTGTTCAGTGTCCGTCTGTCTGCTTGTGTGTGTGTGTGTGTGTTCAGTGTCCGTCTGTCTGCTTGTGTGTGTGTGTGTGTGTGTTCAGTGTCCGTCTGTCTGCTTGTGTGTGTGTGTGTGTGTGTGTGTGTGTTCAGTGTTCGTCTGTCTGCTTGTGTGTGTGTGTGTGTGTGTGTGTGTGTGTGTGAGTGTGTGTGTGTGTGTGTGTGTTCAGTGTTCGTCTGTCTGCTTGTGTGTGTGTGTGTGTGTGTTCAGTGTTCGTCTGTCTGCTTGTGTGTGTGTGTGTGTGTGTTCAGTGTTCGTCTGTCTGCTTGTGTGTGTGTGTGTGTGCTCAGTGTTCGTCTGTCTGCTTGTGTGTGTGTGTGTGTTCAGTGTTAGTCTGTCTGCTTGTGTGTGTGTGTTCAGTGTTCGTCTGTCTGCTTGTGTGTGTGTGTGTGTGTGTGTGTTCAGTGTTCGTCTGTCTGCTTGTGTGTGTGTGTGTTCAGTGTCCGTCTGTCTGCTTGTGTGTGTGTGTGTGTGTGTGTTCAGTGTTCGTCTGTCTGCTTGTGTGTGTGTGTGTGTGTGTGTTCGTCTGTCTGCTTGCTTTGAGCTTAATTTATTCGCTTAAGCAGCGACGCGCATACAAAAAGACAATGGTGCACAAGCATCTACTTTGGATTGAATTAACCCCGATAATTATGCAGATTTGTGTATTGAAGAACTTGATTGTTATAAACTCCTCAGAATTCCAGCACGCATGGTGTCTGACGCTGAAGTTAATAAATTATTCCATTTACACAAATTAAAGCACCCACTCAAAGGTAGAGATTTGTGAAGTGTTTGTGTTCAGCATGAAAATACACTATTTGTGAACATGGCGATCATAGTCTTCAGGCACCTTTTATTTATTTATTTTATTTTTTTAACCTTTATTTAACCAGGTAAAAGAAGCTTGAGCTCAAAGAGCTCCTGACCAAAATGGCAGCATAAAACGCAACAACAACAAAAAACTACAATCAAAGACAAACCAGTATGGGACAGACAGACAGAGAACATAATATACACAAATAGAAAAGGAGAAAGATAAAGAACATGCATTAGCCAGGCGGGGGGAGGGGGGGGTTAAGATAAAGAGCATGCATTAGCCAGGCGGGGGCAGGGGGGGTTATAGGGGATTGCTGTAGAATCAAGGTCAAAATTATGTTAAGCAACATACATAACATTACTACAGTGTGTACAATGAGCAGTAAGATTATGTAGTGAAGCATTTGCACACGCCCATTTCAGTCATTAAAAAGTCAGTGAGTATGGTTTTAAAACTAGGTAATAAGAGCCTGGAGATTAAGAGTTTTTTGAAGTCCATTCCAGGTAGAGGGAGCAGAGTAGTGAAAGCCCTCTTCCCAAACTCAGTGCAAGATCTGGGGACTAAGGCCGTTACGTAGTCCTGCTTGCTTTACCAGTCATTTTACCAGGATCTCAGTCCTAATGGATGCATCACCATGAGTGCATTAACCTATAGCCCCACAAAGGAATCCATTCTGTTGTTTTAAAGGGATCCTCTACAGAAAAGCTTTAGCTAATGGGAACTCTGATCAATATCAATGCTTTCCCACTGTAATGCATAGGTAATGCTTGCTAACAGGGCTAGGGAAAATATTGAAAATCATTACCTCAGCCTTCATTTAAATGTAATGTCCATTTTTCCAGTTTGATGGAACATGGCCGGTGTGGTTGTTCTATTTTGTACGCCCTAGACCTATTCAGTTAGTGAATTTGTCGGCCAGCCCCGCACTGTGAAGAATGGATAGATGATGCAATATAATAAACTATTACCTCATTACTCTAAAGGAAATAGAACCCTGAAGCCTCCGCTACAGTTTGGGCCTATCAAATCAGCCTGTGGTGATATGGTAATGAAACTGACTGTGAAATAACAATGTGTCCCATTTGCATTCTGCATTCCAAGCGTACGTGCGTGTGCGTGCGTGTGCGTGCGTGTGTGTTCGCGTGCAGCCGTCCACGCTGCTGTCATGTGGCGTTCTCTCTGGCGGGAAACGAGGACAGCTGAAATGCTGTCTCATCCACAACGCAGACAGGAAGATGAGAGCTCCCTCAGCGCGGGCCTCGCGTGCGCCTAGTCAGGCTGTCTCAGCGAGGGCGTGATGACGGATCCTCACGTTGGCCTACGCCGAACGCCAAGGGACGATAATTGTTTTATTCAGCTGTTCCTAATAGCGGTACAGCTTTGACTCATCCCCCGCCACACTTTGTCATAGCGTTTGCCGTGAGGTGAGGGAGCTTCCTTATATAACCCTCCCACTTGGGTTGTAATCACACTGGATCAATCACTGAGCATCACGTTAGCCTCTAGCCGCTGGAATGTGTCCCTGTGCAAGGGTGCCAGGGACTCTGGGTAGAGGCGTGTTTCTGTAGTCTGTGGTCACAGCCTCCTGGTTAATATCGGTTACTCAAAGAGAACCTGTCAGAGAAGTTGTGTGTGTGTGTGTGTGTGTGTGCGTGTGTGTGTGTGTGTGCGTGCGTGCGTGTGTGTGCGTTTGTGTGTGTGTGTGTGTGTGTGCGCGTGTGCGTGCGCGTGTGTGTGTGTGCGTGTGTGTGTGTGTGTGTGTGTGTGTGTGAATTATTGATGCAGTGAACATCTAATCAGCTCTACGGACAGGTGTCTGTGTGTGTGTGTGTGTGTGTGTGTGTGTGTGTGTGTAGAGATGGGAGTTCCGGAACACACGCCATGGCTGTGTTCTGAATTACCGCTCTCACACACGACTGTCTCTAGGTAAATAGATCCTGTAGGTACAACCTGCTTGGGGTGGAACAAGGTGAGGCTTGATTGCCTCAGGTACTGGACATGGCTTTCAATGTGGTCATGTATGTTCCAACTGGACATGGCTTTCAATGTGGTCATGTATGTTCCAACTGGACATGGCTTTCAATGTGGTCATGTATGTTCCAACTGGACATGGCTTTCAATGTGGTCATGTATGTTCCAACTGGACATGGCTTTCAATGTGGTCATGTATGTGTCCAGTGTATCTCTCTCCTCTCCTCCACACACAAGCACGCACACACACACACACACACACACACACACACACAAGCACGCACACACACACACACATACACACACACACACACACACACAGGCAGGCACGCACTCACACACACACACACACACAGTTAATGGACTTCAGGAACACAGACGTGTTGTAAGCATGTAGATTAGCCTACTTGGCCTACTGTATTTGTTAAATAATAGCCTACAGCCACGTTAGCCTACATCGGTTGTTTTAGAGACTTTCTTTTGGGCTACAACAGCCTAAGACACGACAACTTGTCTGTCATTTCATTTATTTATTTATTGATTATCATTTGCTCTAATTGTTGTTGGGTTGTTTTTAGGCTATACCATTTTGTTTTGCGAATACAGTAGCCTATCGATACAGCGTGGGCCTCATTTGAGAATAAAATACTGTACTGTATGCAATTTTGATGCATTTTCACAAGTAATTAAGGGTATTTATCGGTCTATTATGAGTCTATATGAAACAAGTAGCCTATATACCACCTATTGAATTTGGGGCATTTTACCATAAGTTTCAGTCACCCGGACATTTCAGAGACACGAACGACCTTCGGTCCCGTTGGGGTCGGATAAGTGGGGTCCTACTGTATACCGGTTATCGTTACATCCCTAATCTGAAGTGAGGGTCTTTGCTGGAGCAAGCACCATAGCTGACCGAGGCCCCACGATAGCAAGCCTTTCTCTGACCCGTGACCCTGACCCTACCTGTCCAGGCTCACAAGCACAGTGCTGATTAACGTGCTGGACTGGTTCTGAGGCCGAGGAGGTTCTATATCAGGAAACAGAAGAAAGGCTTTGGAGGACGCCAGCGATGCATAACAGCTGTGCGCAGTTTCCAAGGCTACCCAGGTGTTGCTTTTTGAATGCATTCGGCTCATTGTGTTTGTGTGTGTGTGCGCGTGTGTGTGTGAAGTGTGTGTGTGTGTGCTCAGGCTTATTGTGTGTGTGTGTGTGTGTGTGTGTGTGTGTGTGTGTGTGAAGTGTGTGGGTGTGTGTGTGTGCTCAGGCTCATTGTGTGTGTGTGTGTGTGTGTGTGTGCGCGTGCGCGTGTGTGTGTGAAGTGTGTGTGTGTGCTCAGGCTTGTGTGTGTGTGTGTGTGTGTGTGAGAAGTGTGTGTGTGTGCGCGTGCGTGTGTGTGTGTGTGAAGTGTGTGTGTGTGTGCTCAGGCTCATTGTGTGTGTGTGTGTGTGTGAGAAGTGTGTGTGTGTGCGTGTGTGCGTGTGTGTGCGTGTGTGTGTGTGTTAACCCGTCACGGCTGGGGGATCTGGGTAAGAAGACAGGTGGTGTCAGAGCGGCAGCGTGCGTGAGCCGGCGAAGGGGCGGGGTCAGAGGTGAGAACTCATTCCCCTCCCGCTGTCACAAGCGCACGTCAACATGGCCGCCTGGTTGTTGGCGCTGAAAACACTCACCAAGCCGCCCTGATGTCGCTCTGGCGAGCCGCTTAGCCAGTCAGCCCGTGAAATAGGAATATTAATAATAATAATAAATGTTATTTGTAATGCACTTTACATTTCAGTAAAATCTCAAAGTGCTACAGATGTGCTAAAAAGTGCTAAGATTAAAAGCAACAGAAAATGTGTCAAAAAAGGTACAAAACAAGAGAAAACTAAAATGATTAATCAACAAAAGGCTC
>NC_140251.1:14687279-14689779 GCF_949987555.1 Borostomias antarcticus
CGTGCCTGTGTGCGTGTTTGCGTGCGTGCCTGTGTGTGTGTGTGTATGTGCGTGCGTGCGTGCCTGCCTGCGTGCGTGTGTGTGTGTGTGTGTGTGCGTGTATGTGTGTGTGTGTGCGTGCGTGCGTGCCTGTGTGTGTGTGCCTGTGTGTGTGTGCGTGTGTGTGTGTGTGCGTGCGTGTGTGCCTGTGTGTGTGTGTGCGTGCGTGCATGCCTGTGTGTGTGTGTGTGTGTGTGTCGAGGCAGGACCAGAAGTCTTGTTTAGATGTAAAAGGCGAGCAGGGGTCGTGGCGGTCCCTTTGGGCCTCTTGCTGTAATTCATGTAAATTCCCTTAAGAACTCGGCTCCGCTGTTTGTCCCGTTGTCCCCAGGAGGAGGCCGCTGTCATCAACGCGCTGTAACTCTGTCCTCATGTGACACGCCAGTGGTCGGCAATCACTATTAGTAATACCAGATCCCAGATATATGTCCTCCCTACTGAGCACTTATTGTATTTTATTGCTATTCTTGCACTTTGCCTTCAGCACTAGATTATGCTCTTAGTCACTTGTTTTCGAAAGGAGATGCACTTGTGAGTTCTGGCAAGTAGTAGCACATTAGCTTTTCCTACGTTAAATGCAATTATTGTTAGTCGCTTTGGATGAAAGCGTCTGCTAAATGACTGTAATGTAATGTAATGTAATATACCGTAATGTAATGTAATATGTTGAAAGTTGCTCCACAACTCCGCAAGTCATTGAAATGAGCCATCCTCACCCCCCAGACCTCTAGGGTCATAAAACCCAGGGAGAGTTGGTGAGATCCTAATACAGGCGTAGAGGGGATACAAGGACAGGGGAGTGTTACACTGAGTCTAGGGTACACACACACACACACACACACACACACACACACACACACACACACATGGTGGGGCGGCTGTAGCTCAGTTGGTAGAGCGGGTCGTTCAATTATCAAAGGGTCGGCGGTTCGAATCCCAGCTCCAACTGTCCACATGTCGAAGTGTCCTTGAGCAAACCCCAAATTGCTCCCAATGAGCAGGTTAGCACCTTGCATGGCAGCTACCGCCATTGGTGTGTGAATGTGTGTGGGAATGGGTGAATGAGAGGCCATTGTAAAAAGCGCTTTGAGTGCCGCTAAGGTGGAGAAGCGCTATATAAGTGCAGTCCATTTACCATTTACACATTCATAAATGCGCACAAACACACACACGCACCGTAATGCCCTGAGATTGCCTTGTTGTTTGTTATTTGATAGAACTACTGATTCAAACTGGCAATCGAAGACGAATGCCTGTGCATTTTTTATTATATGGATATAACATTGTTTGCTCAGCGTGAACAAACAGCACAACAAGCGTTGAAAACAAGGTTTTAGATGCAAATCTTATCTGCGGTGGGTAAATAGGACTCTAAATCAGTCCGTGCTCGGCTTTTCACTCAGTCATTGACAACACTGAAGTATTTCACAAGTACCCCCCCCCCCCCCCCCCCCTCGCACTAGAGTCCTTTAGAGAACGCAGCCCCTTATTCTCTGGCTCAGCCAATCATATTTCACCCCATTCACTGGCGTGAATGGACAGCCCCAAAGGAGACCTCTCGATACACACACGCACCCACACACACACACACACACACACAGAATGCCAATCCCAGTGAGGAGGTCTTAGCCCAGTGCAGCTTGAACTTTGTTCTGTTAAAAGTTGCCATTGAAATATAGTTCTTCTCCTGGGGGTGTGACAGGGCCCGGGGGGGGGGGGGGGGGGGGGGTGCGCCCATCGCGACGCAGTGTGAGTCTGAGGAGCCAATGGGCCGTCAGGGATCGGCCAGCGTCGCCCCTCAACAGAGTCAGTGTGCAGAAATAATGCCTATTAGACTTGGTCAATCACACCCCTCGCTCAATGAAATATGGCCCCCAGAGTTATTCCATCGCATAATCCATACCTCTCTGACTATCCATCATCTTCCTGAAAGACGTCATCCACAAGACCCAGAGCGTTTATTTATGATGCTTTTCTAACTAACGGGCTCCCATGCAGCGACGCGAGATACTGAGAAAGCACCAAGCCTCAGCTCCCAACCGCCTCGAACCGCTCGGCCAACGTCTGGTAGGAGACCGGAACATTCCACGCCGTTGGTTTCGGGTCCCACGACCACCAGTGAAGCGGTGATGTTGGCTAATGGCTCCATGGGAACTGGCTGGGAAATTAATATGCTAGCAAATGATATGCAACAGTAGTCATGTAATGGAAGTCGTTGTCCATTCTCTTCTCATACCGAAGTGGCTCTTATGCCTGTAGGGCAAATACAGTATCGCTATTTTCTATACTGAGAACGAACAACCAAACCACTGAGGATAGTGGAGCAGGGTTGTGGAAAAACAATGTATTCGGCGGCCATATTGTTCAGAGCCTAAATCATTGTCCTGCCTGGTGGACAATGTGCTTTGAAGGAGATGATGTTACATTTTCTCTGCTTTTGTGGCAGGAGGAGTATTATTCT
>NC_140251.1:14694779-14717279 GCF_949987555.1 Borostomias antarcticus
TACGCCTAGCGCAGCTCCTGGCCAGTCTGTGGCCGGCGAGAGAAGGGGACATGATCTGTGCTCGCTGCCCAGTGGGGCGTGAAGGAAGGACCACCTCGCTCCCACCACACGCGCGCACACACGCGCGCACACACACACACGGGGGGGGGGGGGGGTGTGACTGCAGAGAGTCATTAGATGCAGCACAGCTCAGAGGAGACTTAGCTAAGGGACAGCGGCGGCTCTAAACTCCTCTGCTTCTGTGCACTCGCGGCTGGCTTTGATCAGCAACCACTATCTCACAGTCCCTCTCCTCTTTATATCGGTCTCTCCATCCTCCTCTCAGTCTTTTCCCCTCTGTTTCAGCCTCCTTCTCTTTCTCTCTGCCCCTCAGTCAAGAAAAAAGGGGTTCATGTTCTGGTTAATCTGATTTTTGGCACGGCTAAGCTGTCTATATGGAAGACCAGGAGGAACTGCATTGCGGGTGGGGGGTCAGTTAATCCAGGGGGTCAGTTGATCCAGGGGGGTCAGTTGATCCAGGGGTCAGTTGATCCAGGGGGGTCAGTTGATCCAGGTGGTCAGTTGATCCAGGGGGGTCAGTTGATCCAGGTGGTCAGTTGATCCAGGGGTCAGTTGATCCAGGGGGGTCAGTTGATCCAGGTGGTCAGTTGATCCAGGGGTCAGTTGATCCAGGGGTCAGTTGATCCAGGGGTCAGTTGATCCAGGGGGGTCAGTTGATCCAGGTGGTCAGTTGATCCAGGGGTCAGTTGATCCAGGTGGTCAGTTGATCCAGGGGTCAGTTGATCCAGGGGTCAGTTGATCCAGGGGTCAGTTGATCCAGGGAGTCAGTTGATCCAGGGGGATCAGTTGATCCAGTGTGTACGTGTAAAGGCTTGATGGCTGCTCGCCTGAATTTGAATTTTACACGATGACAAATTACTTTTATGAATTTATGGGGGGCTGGGGGAGTGTTATGCTCTGTGCAGGAGGGGTTTCTGGGGGTTAATTTTTGAGAGTGTATTGGTTCAATCAAAAAATCTCTCCGCCCCTCCCTCCCTCCCTCCCTCCCTCCCGCTCCTGGTTGTTGTGGATGTGGCGGTGAGCAGCGCCGGACGTTCCAGGCCAGAGAGGCTGAGAGTCCACACTTCTGAATGACCACCCGAGAGAGAGAGAGAGAGAGAGAGAGAGGAGAAGAAGAGAGAGTCAGAGGTAGAGAGGGAGAGGGAAAGAGTCAGAGAAAGAAAGAGAGAAAGAGAGAGAGAGAGAGTGATAAAGAGTCAAAGAGAGAGGGGTCAGGAGAGAGAGGGGTCAGGAGAGAGAGAGGTCACGGAGAGAGAGAGAGAGAGAGAGAGAGAGAGAGATGACCAGAGCCAGGGCTGTAGACTGAATCGGCAGTTTGAAGCACAGCGAGGCGTGAACCAGCCTTTGTGCGCGGGGGCATTCAGGAGGCGGGGGGGGGGGGGGGGGTGAATTGTGTCGCTGCAGAGGGTTCTGTTTACCTCGGACCAGCTCGCTTTCACAGGCTTCCCTCTCGCGCTGGCATGGAGGTGTTGTTTTTTCGTTTGTGTGTTGTGATGCCAACAGGGGGTGGGGGTTGAGCGGACTGAGCCTCCCACCCGGAGAGAACACTTGTTGCGGCATGACGCGGTCTGAACACGGTCTGAACACGGTCCGAACACGGTCCGAACACGGTCCGAACACGGTCCGAACACGGTCTGAACACGGTCCGAACACAACTGAACATTCATTATCTCAATTATGAATCTGTCTTGTAGTGCTTCTTATGAGAGAAACAGATTATCTCAGCCTTTCTTCTAGAAAGTACCACGATACTAAGTCTATTCTAGCCCACAGCACACAACCAAAGTTGTAAGCCTATTGACTGGAGCACCAAGCATAGACAGATTTCCCCTGTAGAACAGACTTCAGCAAAAAGCAATGGCCCATGTCAACGAGCTGATGGAGCTACGGTGCAGACAGAGGATTAGGGGGTGTGTTAGTGAAACAGCAGGCCTCGCTCCCCAGGTGAGACAGTAATGAGCTTAACCAGCAGCAGGCCTGAGATCAGCCTAGCTACAGACAGAGAGGAGGCCTCACACACACACAGACACGCACATAGGCCCCTCTCAGCTGGCCTGAGATCAGCTTAGCCACAGGCAGAGAGGAGGCCTCGCACACGCACACGCGCGCGCGCGCACACACACACACACACACACACACACACACACACACACACACACACACACACACACACACACACACACACACACTCAGGCCCCTCTCAGCCGGCGGGACTTCAGATGGATATACACACAGCAGCCTGGCTGATAGATCCCAGATATCTCCTTGACATCTCACCAACACATCTGCTCGTCTAGGATTCTGCCAGGGCATGAGAAGAGATGTTTAAAATGGTGGCAGAGAGAGAGAGACTGATAGAGAAAGAGAGAGAGAGAGAGAGACTGATGGATATAGAGAGAGAGACTGATGGAGAGAGAGAGAGACTGATAGATAGAGAGAGAGATGAAGCAAGGGAGGGAGGAGAGAGAGAGAGAGAGAGGAAGCAAGGGAGGGAGGAGAGAGAGAGACTGATACAGAGAGAGAGTATGATAGAGAGAGAGAGAGAGAGAGAGACTGATAGAGAGAGAGAGAGACAGAGAGAGAGAGAGACAGAGAGAGAGAGACTGATAGAGAGAGAGAGAGAGAGAGAGAGAGACTGATGGAGAGAGAGAGGGAGGGTGGGGGCAGGCTCAGCTGAAGAGACCCTCTCTCCTCTCTCAGGGCTGTGTAGCAGGCTGGTTCAGGCTGGTTCAGGCTGGTTCAGGCTGGTTCAGGCTGGTTCAGGCTGGTTCAGGCTGGTTCAGGCTCATCTGAGCTGGCCGCTCACTGGTGAGCAGATGGTCCGGGGAGTCAGAGGAGAGGCCAGTCTATATCCGTCTCTCTCCTCTCCTCTTCTGCTCGCTCCACCCCTCCATCTCTTTCTACCCTTCCACCGGTACACCTCTCCACCAGGGGCTCTGTCTTCATTGTGTGTGTGTGTGTTTTGTGTGTATCTGTTTGTTTGTCCATATATATATTATACAGTATCCACAATACCTTCCAGTGCCTGGTTAAGCGCTCCCTAGAGCTGCTTTAGCTAACGAGGAATCCTACGGACAGGGGACTCATTCCAGACCCCGTCGAGTGATCCATCAGCCTATCGACGTATTCGCCGGGAGAAGATTGTTCTCACGCCGTAGAGGTGTGTGTGTGTGTGTGTGTGTGATCTGTGTGTGTGATCTGTGTGTGTGTGTGTGTGTGTGTGTGTGTGTGATCTGTTTGGAAGCGGCGCTGCTGCTGCGAGAAAAACAAGTGATTTATGCGTTCCGTTAAGTCCGGGGTCACGGTCTGAGGTCAAGTCCATCCGCACGTCAATATGAGCTAGGGCTGCACAATTCATCGTGAATTAATCGAAATCGTGATTATGACCTCCGCAATTAACTAATCGCAAAAGGCCGCAATTAATGTGATTAATAATTTTGCTTTGAATTGAGTGTGTTAGGACTACACGGACGAATCACAGGTGCTTATGCTGTCTGACCAATCACATGCGTTCCTGCTGAGTAGGGCAATTTCAGTACCCGCAGCCGTGAGTAGTGAAAAAATGAGCGAAAACGAGGTCAGTGAGTTAGTAGCAAGAAAGGGATCAACGTCCGTGATTTGGGAGCGTTTTGGTTATTATATATTAATATTATATATTAAATATTAATCGCAATTATTAATCGCAATTACCATTTTGAAGCAAATAATCGCAATTATTATCATTTGTCATAATCGTGCAGCCCTAATATGAGATATCGTGCGTCCTCCTTGCCTTGCGCCGTCATCCAAATGGCCGGATTCTGAAGTGACCCCCCTGCACGTTGGAACCGGCCTAACCTGGTGAGAAACCACACCTCTCACTAGACTACTCCACGCTCAGGGCTCAAGACTAAAGGTGATGGAGCCGTTGGAGCAGTGGCCCCCAAGCTGTGGAACGCTCTTCCACCGGACTTAAGAACCGTGGTCTCTGTTGACACCTTCAGAAGGCATCTCAAGGCTCACCTGTTCAGACAGGCTTTTACCTGGCTCTCTGTTTATATGTCATCTGTTTGTTTTGTTGTTGTGTTTATTTTTTATTGCTTTTATTACGTTGTAAAGCACTTTGTGACCCTGGCCTGTGAAAGGTGCTATAGAAATAAAATGGACTTACTTACTCTCATGTGCTCCTGTGGAGAAACGGGTGACTATGCGATCTAGGGGCATAATGTACTCCCTCTCGCTCTCTGCTGATTCTGTGGATTTATGTCACTCGGCTGTGTTTAAAGTCATCTGGCGTCTACGCTGCATTGCACGCACTGTACTGTACCATGTGACCATAGAATACATACATTCAGCCACCTCGCAGTCATAGATGTGAGTGGAATTAGCATCGGCGGCGCCCGTGTTCGTGGACGCCCCCACAGTGATTCATGCTCCTGTCACCCCCTCCCTAGTTGGGACAGTGAAATGACCCTAGCCTGCTAGCCCTGGAGGCATGCTTACCACACCAGCCCCTGCACAGCAGGGTAGGAGACCCCCTAACGGTGCTGCTGCTCTTTCTCAGGCCTCTGTGGAGAAAGCATGGCAGAGTGGTTGAAAGCAGCCGGAGCAGTTGGCCAGAGGGGACCAGGCCCCAGCCCTCACCCAGCCATTAGATACCACTCAGCCTGCCTGGCCTCTTCTCCTGCATTAGATACCAGGGCTGATCTCTCCCAGCTAAACATCCACAAGCCCCAGCCGGCTTAGCGGAAGCAGGAACGGACTGTTAGTGTTAAATGGATTCGATGTTTCCACCGGATTCAGTGTTTGACAGATGAGAGCGGAGTTTTCCAGACAGGCAGACAGTACTTCTACCAGGGACATTGTATCAGATGGGGCTGCGGCCAGACACGAGGGGATGTGTGTGTGTGTGTGTTTGGGTTGAGTGTGTGTGTGTGTGTGTGTGTGTGTGTGTGTTTAGATTGAGTGCTGTCTAGGTGCCGTGAGGCAAAGTACAAAGTACAAAACACACTCAAACACTCAGGACATGACCGTGGAGCGTAATGGATACATCTGTCAGGGACACATTAGTAACGTTTTACTCCGGACCGAACCACAACTGTCTCTGGACTCTTTTCATAGTATTGTTTGCGAGACATTTCCGCGACGTAACGAGTCAAAATTCTCAGCTTTCTCTACTGCAAGCGGCACGTCAAACGTCCTCGGCTTCGAGGGGTTGGCGTTGGCAGGGTTGCCAGTTTTGGAGGTTTTCCGTCCATGTGGGCTACCTTTGATGACATTGGGCGGTTGGGGAATTGTCAGTCTGATCTGGTAACACATGGGGTCATGTGAGTAGGCAGTGCAGATGGAGAGTTGACAAGGCAGCCAGTGTTTTATCGTTTTATCCGCACTTAGTTAGCTAGTAGTAGTTGTAGTTAGTTGTAGCCTCAGTCATTTTGAGCGTGGATCAATCTAGCGTAGCTAAAATGGTGTGTTCAAAGGGGGCCAAAAGAAAAGTCGACGGTGAAAATGGGCAATTCAAAAATGAATGGAACGAAAAGTATGCCTTGATTCTCCAACGAGCACCCAACCGATGTGTGACAATTTGAAACGCATAATAAAGCATAGTAATTCTGAAGCGACCTGTACCCAGAGTTCAGAGCTAAGAACCAGAAAAATCAACGGGATGAATTGTCATATCAAGCCGCAAGCAGAATTCTTGTTAAATCTATGTCACAGCAAGAAAAAACAACAGTATTTGACACAATATAGCCTAGGCCTACCATAGGAGAGGAGAGGAGACAGGAGGGGAGGAGAGGAGAGGAGAGGAGACAGGAGGAGAGGAGAGGAGACAGGAGGAGAGGAGAGGAGAGGAGACAGGAGGAGAGGAGAGGAGAGGAGACAGGAGGAGAGGAGACAGGAGGGGAGGAGAGGAGAGGAGACAGGAGGAGAGGAGAGGAGACAGGAGGAGAGGAGAGGAGAGGAGACAGGAGGAGAGGAGAGGAGACAGGAGGAGAGGAGAGGAGAGGAGACAGGAGGAGAGGAGACAGGAGGGGAGGAGAGGAGAGGAGACAGGAGGAGAGGAGAGGAGAGGAGACAGGAGGAGAGGAGAGGAGAGGAGAGGAGACAGGAGGAGAGGAGAGGAGACAGGAGGAGAGGAGAGGAGAGGAGACAGGAGGGGAGGAGAGGAGAGGAGAGGAGACAGGAGGAGAGGAGAGGAGACAGGAGGAGAGGAGAGGAGAGGAGACAGGAGGAGAGGAGAGGAGAGGAGACAGGAGGAGAGGAGACAGGAGGGGAGGAGAGGAGACAGGAGGAGAGGAGACAGGAGGGGAGGAGAGGAGACAGGAGGAGAGGAGAGGAGACAGGAGGAGAGGAGAGGAGAGGAGACAGGAGGGGAGGAGAGGAGACAGGAGGAGAGGAGAGGAGACAGGAGGGGAGGAGAGGAGACAGGAGGAGAGGAGAGGAGACAGGAGGAGAGGAGACAGGAGGGGAGGAGAGGAGAGGAGACAGGAGGAGAGGAGACAGGAGGGGAGGAGAGGAGACAGGAGGAGAGGAGACAGGAGGGGAGGAGAGGAGAGGAGACAGGAGGAGAGGAGACAGGAGGGGAGGAGAGGAGACAGGAGGAGAGGAGAGGAGACAGGAGGAGAGGAGACAGGAGGGGAGGAGAGGAGACAGGAGGAGAGGAGACAGGAGGAGAGGAGAGGAGAGGAGACAGGAGGGGAGGCGAGGAGAGGAGACAGGAGGAGAGGAGAGGAGACAGGAGGGGAGGAGAGGAGACAGGAGGAGAGGAGACAGGAGGGGAGGAGAGGAGACAGGAGGCGAGGAGAGGAGACAGGAGGTGAGGAGATAGGTGAGGAGAGGAGACAGGAGGTGAGGAGACAGGAGGGGAGATAAGACAGGAGGAGAGGAGTCAGGAGAGGAGATAAGACAGGAAGAGACAGGAGGTGAGGAGAGGAGACAAGAGAAGAGAATACAGGAGGAGAGGAAGGAGTCAAGAGCAGAGGAGACAGGAGCAGAGGAGATGGGAGGAGATGAGACAGGAGAGGAGACAAGACTGGACTTTAATTCTTGAAATGGTTTGATTCACCTTCGTTGGGTGGGTGGGTGAACCGTTTGGGGGGGGGGGGGGGCGTTGTGTGGTGGATTTGTATTGTTATTGTTTTCTTAATGAACGGACCTTTGTCTTAAAAAAAAAAAAGTGGACCTTTACGATTTGTATTTGAGTACCCTTGTTCTAGGGAGTGGGCATCTGAAGAACTTTAATAAGGCTAACCCTAACCCTACTGTCAAGTCATTTGACCCTAACCCTACTGTCAAGTCATTCGGGCAGATTCCAGTAGGGTACGATTCAGATACTCAGTTCATGAACAGGTGAACTCTTCCATCCTGTAGAACGTATAGGACGTGTAATCCTGGGATCCGGTGATCAGGGTGATTAGTACCGATTAGTGAACATTTCAGTCAGACACACACGAGGGAGAGCGCGTTCTCTCTGAGGCCCTGTTTGGAAGCCTGGCATCTCTGGTACTCTTCTAATCTCCCACATTCCCCGGTTCATTTCTCAGAAGTATTACTGAATGAGGTCACACGATTCCATCTCAACACAGGTTTTTTTTTTGTTCAATTTAAAATTTCATTTTATATTAGCCATGCAGCCTCAGAAGTTAATTAGGTCAATTTCCATCAGATGCCTACAGGATGAAAAGACAATGGGGGAGTTAGTATTCTGAGCTCACAGGCCTACTCTCCCATTCAAATACTGTAGTAGTCGTTTATACAGGCCTATCTTTGATGAGATGGGGCTTTCTTCTGCACTGTCTGTCAAATTTAGCATATGAAAACGGGCGTGCTGTATGGAGCGGCCATAGCTCAAGCCAGTGCAATCACAGCTCATTCAGAGCAGGATGAAAGCGAGTGTTTGAACTAGGGGGCACCGGGCAGGGACACTATTATTTTCACATGACAAAACATCTCCTCACGTTTCCTCCCTGTGTGCATGATGGTTTGGGTTATTCTGTATCTCATGGGTATTGGATGAGTCTGGTATGTATAACATTTGCACATGTCTGATATACTAACAGTTTTGTAAAATGATGTATTATTGAAGTGCACCATTTATTTATTTATTTATTTATTTATTTATTTATTTATTTATTTATTTATTTATTTATTTATTTATTTATTTATTTATTTATTTATTTATTTATTTATTTATTTATTTATTTATTTATTTATTTATTTATTTATTTATTTATTTATTTATTTATTTATTTATTTATTTATTTATTTATTTATTTATTTATTTACGGGTTTAAAGTTGTGGTCTAAAAGTGCGACTCCCCGAACACGATGGTCTTGAGAACCTTTGAGGGGCAGGGTTACCAATTGGCCACAATAAGGATCTCAATGGCATTTGAATCAACTAACCTTAATTGGAATTGTATATGCATGGATCAGGGCCGCCAGAGGCTCTTTGAGGAAGGGGCCTAGCTGGACTTCCCTCTGGCGGAGATGGCTCTGCGTTCTGGGAGGTGAACTGAACTCCCTAATGATTTGATTTTCTCACACTTTGAAAGGGCCATTGTTTGTGGCCTCTCCGTCTGAAATTGGACAGTGGGCTTTTTAGAGCGCTGGAGGAGAAGTGATTTGTATTCACCTGCTGTGTGTGAAAGGAGGGGAGGAGGAGCCGCAGGGAGGAGAGGAGGAGCAGCAGGGAGGAGAGGAGGAGGAGCTGCAGGGAGGAGAGGAGGAGGAGCAGGGAGGAGAGGAGCAGCAGCAGGGAGGAGAGGAGGAGGAGCTGCAGGGAGGAGAGGAGGAGGAGCAGCAGGAAGGAGAGGAGGAGCAGCAGCAGGGAGGAGAGGAGAGGAGGAGGAGCAGGGAGGAGAGGAGGAGGAGCAGCAGGGAGGACAGGAGGAGCAGCAGGGAGGAGAGGAGGAGGAGCAGCAGGGAGGAGAGGAGGAGGAGCTGCAGGGAGGAGAGGAGGAGGAGCAGGGAGGAGAGGAGCAGCAGCAGGGAGGAGAGGAGGAGGAGCAGCAGGGAGGAGAGTAGGAGGAGCAGGGAGGAGAGGAGCAGCAGCAGGGAGGAGAGGAGGAGGAGCAGCAGGGAGGAGAGTAGGAGGAGCAGGGAGGAGAGGAGCAGCAGCAGGGAGGAGAGGAGGAGGAGCAGCAGGGAGGAGAGTAGGAGGAGCAGCAGGAAGGAGAGGAGCAGCAGGGAGGAGAGGAGAGGAGGAGGAGCAGGGAGGAGAGGAGGAGGAGCAGCAGGGAGGAGAGGAGGAGCAGCAGGGAGGAGAGGAGGAGGAGCAGCAGGGAGGAGAGGAGGAGCTGCAGGGAGGAGAGGAGGAGGAGGAGGAGCAGCAGGGAGGAGAGGAGGAGCAGGGAGGAGAGGAGGAGCAGGGAGGAGAGGAGGAGCTGCAGGGAGGAGAGGAGGAGCAGCAGGGAGGAGAGGAGGAGGAGGAGGAGCAGCAGGGAGGAGAGGAGGAGCAGGGAGGAGAGGAGGAGCTGCAGGGAGGAGAGGAGGAGCAGCAGCAGCAGCAGGGAGAAGCCTCACAGGGGGCAGCGTCGGGTGATAACAGCTTTCTCCCAGATACTCTGAAAAACATTCAATATAAATACCCAGTCAACGTATGGAGCGTAGAAGCTATTCCTCAGACCCAAAACAGGCAGGGGTCCGGCGCTGACCACGCCCGCCCCCCCCCCCGGGGCTACGAGGGCGTTTCTACGTTTCCACGCACGTTCACATGCTCGCCCTCGGAGGTGAAGACATGTGAAACCAGCCCGTGGAACATATGTGTCCTTTCATCAGCCCACTGCTGTAAGTGAATCCTCCCCCCCCCCCCCCCCCCCCCCCCCGTTGCTTTCTCTTTTATCGGGCCCGGTCAGGAACTGGACCCTTCTGTCAGGACACACAAAGGAGACAAAGTGGTACTGAGGGCCGGAGAGCTGAGGAACTCCTCTTACAGTGGGACACACTCTGGGTGGACGGGCGAGGAGGCGCGGTGGAGAGGGAGGCCTATATGCAGACAATGGAGGGGTTTGAGAGCCCCAGGGCTTCCTGGCTGTGGGACCCAGGGTTTGGGGGGGGGGTCTGTGGGTTCAGCGAGGGGGCGAGGACCACCTCTGCGGTGACCTTTCACAGACACAGGTGGAGACGTGGAGCGGAGAGGGGGGTAGAGGGGGAGGAAGGAGGGAAGGAGAGAAGGGTGGGAGGAGGGAGGGAGGGGAGGAGTGAATGTGGAGGGGGCAGGCCCACTTAACAAGACTCCGCCTCGCCCACCTGCTCCCCCCCCCCCGAAGCCGATTTCCTCAGCGAACACAATCACACACCCAGGGCTGTTCTGCATGTTTCCCAGGAGCTGGGGATGACTGCAGATTGTTCCGGCGCCGTCTGTATTTGCTGTAGACGGATCCAGCGATCTCTGTGATATTGTGGGCCAGACTGTGCCAGACTGAATGATGTACAGTAGCACAATAGAGAGGCCGGAATGACCCAGTGCTGACCGTCAGCAGATTGCAGGACAAGAATGGTCATTTACATAGGTCCGTACCAGAACAGCCTAGTCATGTTGGCTGTCCATAGCTGACGTGGATGGCAAGATAGCCACGCATTGTCCCATAATAAACCCTGAACCTGTGAAATATCCGGTTTCAGGAAGCACAGGACGTCCTTGAAGCTTGTCTTTTTGTGTGTGATTAAAGACCTAGGCTTTCTCCGCTCTCTCTTTCTCTTTCTCTCTTTCACACACACACACACACACACACACACACACACACGCACACACACACACTTTCCTCATGAAGCTAAGCTTAAAGTAAACTCTTCATACTGGCCTCATCCTGAAGGAGGCCTTCACTGAGGCAGCGGCTCGGCTGACATGACGGCAGAGCCAGGTTTTAATCACAGCTCTTTTGTTGTGCGCCGAAGAGGCCAAGATTTCAGGGTGGAGAGCAGATGTCAAGTGTACAGTCTCTCTCTCTCTCTCTCTCTCTCTCTCTCTCTCTCTCTCTCTCTCTCTCTCTCTCCGTCTCTTCTGAGATGATGAATGGACCCACAGGTTTTCTCTCTCCATGGCTCCTTCCCTATTTCTTTTTGCCCTCGGGCTTTTTTTTTTTGTACATCTGCGTTTGACGAGGGGGCTGACATCTTTGTCGGCATGGTGATGGAAGAAATGTCGCTGATTGCCATGGATACAGAGTGCCCTTTGGAAGTGAAATCTCACATCGTCTGCTTCCCCGTCAGGTGTAATTGAAGTGTTGCCGGGGGACTCTATATTTAGCTACACTTTCTCCCGCTCGCCCCAAAAAGTGAAAGGGCTTTTTGCTTTGCGTTTTCTCTGGCGTGTGTGCATGCATGCGTGTGTGTGTGTGTGTTTGCTTGTTTGTTTGTTAGCAGGATTACGCAAAAACTACCAGACCGATGATTTTCTGAACGCTCGGTGGAAGGGTGTAGCATGCTCCAACTCAGGCGCGAGGCCAGACATTTTTCGAAGTGTTCTGTAAATCAGGGTGGGTCACTATAATTTAACTTACAATATAATATGTGGCTGGTATTATACTATAACAATACGCAATACGGCAATCCTCCGTCACAAACATAGGCCTACCTATGCCCTAGCTCCTCTCCCATGGCCATCAAACAAAGACGCTCGCTAATATTGCCTGTCAGCAGAAGTTGGCTAACGCAGTGATGGTACCAAGTAAATTAGCAAGGCACTTTGAAATAAAGCGTCCAGAATACAGTTCCAAAGACATATTTTAAGAGACCGACATCCCAAAATGACACACAGAGTGAACGCATGCTTTCAACTGTGACTCTGACCAAGCACAGGCTAGTTTTTTAGTGGCCAAGTTGGTTGCCAAAGCTAACGCTCGCATTATCTTTATCATGGTGCTGAGAGTGAAAACTAAGAATGTGATTTAAGGGTGCCGTGGATGAAAAAATGCATAGCAGTCCCGTAGCCAGGGGGGGTCGGGTGGATCGAACGCACCCCCCCTCACGATCAAAGGTCCAGAATTTAAGATCAAAGGTCCAGAATTTAAGACAAAAGGTCCGTACCCCTCCCCCCCGTCAAACAAATCGCCCGACAATCAAAAAAAACCTGTCCGCACCGGTTGTCGTTACATCCCTAGCTACAGGTATCATTGACCCCTGGAGGTCAGCGCTCTCCCCAGCAGTAATCACAGTGGGGGGACTGCTATCAAACGAAGGTCAGCTTCAGATCCACAGTAACTCGCTCATTCTTGAGCCTTGATCTCATTTTAGTGCCCATCTTCTTAAATTGCCTCACCTCACTTAATTCCCCGGTAATGAGACATACTGCCAGACTCAGGGACACAGCGTCACCACCTATCACCTGTCAGCGCATACAAAGCTGATTCGCCATTATTATTCCCCTACGATGATGAATAATATCGCATCTATCTGCGTTCAGCCTGACAAATGCACAGCACTTATCCCTCAAAGAATGTGAACGATGAAAATGCCCGTCCAGTTCCACGGCTACCTCTCCGGGCCTGTGGTCAATGGTCATTCAACTGTGAGGCCATCGCTGGCTGTGGTAAAAGGTCATTCACCTGTAAGGCCATCGCTGGCTGTGGTCAATGCGGTGCTTGAGCCGTGTGAGCGCTAGGGTGCTGATCAGGGGAAGGCGAGTGCTACGGTATCGTGGTCCATTCTGAATGAACAGGCAGGGATCTCCTCCGTGGCCCCAGCAGGGACGCTAACGTTCAGCTCTACACTGAATGTTAACGAGGCCCCTCTGTAAAGTGGCTCCGCTGGTGATTAGCATTTGGGTGGATGGACGAATGGAGGGAGGGATGGAGCGATGGAGGCAGAGAGAGAGAGAGAGAGAAAGAGAGAGAGAGAAGGAGAACATGAATGGGAGATGAAGGTGTTTTTGTGTGTGAGCTGAGAGAGAGGGAGAGTGGGAGGAAGCTTAACGAATGTCAATGTGTGTTTTCTATGGAGGGGAGGACCAGACACGATGTGGGACATGTCACATTAGCCCTGGCTGCCTGTTAGCGCTGGAGCTAAACTCTTAACCCAACCTAACACCCTGTGTGTAGCCATGGGGACAGGATGGTAAGTGTTCACAAGTGACACAGCTCAACCCTTATTTGACAAGACAAGTGGTGAGTGTCATATATATCACCCGTCATAAATCTTAGGGCGGAGTGGTAGACAGAGTCCAAGGGTTTCAATGTTGTCACGGAAGCATGTCTAGATAGTGTTACCATAGTCTAATTCTTATGTAGCATTCATCTACAACAACCAAAATGAGTGTATACTAATAACATGTTTATTGTCCAATGAAATTAATAAAAGATGTCTCTTACTGTTTAGCCTTGAACAGTGCAGATGAAAGGGGACAGCTTGTTTTCAGCTCTGGGCAGCCCTGAACAATAGGACCTCAATTCATATGTTAACCATAGCAATTATTTGCATAGCTCCCCTCAATTATAAAAGCTAATGAGGGGCTTATGGCAAACATATGCTGAAACACCTCCAATTCCATTATGACTCAGTTGCCACAGATACGAGGCCCATGAGAGCTGCAGTACCAAGCTAATACAATCTTCAGAAGCTCTGCTAAAAATCAGCGTAGTATATCAAATCTGCGGGAATAATTCATAGCCTGCTAATGGCCCACAACCACAAGGGCTTTGTAATAGCTCGTAAAACCCAGGCAGTTAAAGACGACGGCGCGTTAGAATCCACTGCTCCCCGGACCTCTCTTGGTCAGAAAGCTCGTTGTTTCTGGTTCTCGACCGATCGGTCGCTTTATTTCACATCATTTCATCATGTTGTCGCTACAGCCAAGGTCACTCACAGTGAGATGCGTGTCTCTCCCGGCTGGTCCCCTGTCCCCTGTCCCCTGTCCTCTGTCCTCTCCTAGACCCCCGGCAGGACTTTCATGGGAGGGAGACATACCGCGCTTAGCTCTATAGCTCTATTGATTGGGGAGCCCCACTCGTCAAGCCCCTTGAGGGTTTTTTGGGGTTCCCCTGGCATGTCTTTTATAATTTAAGCGTTCTTTGTAAGGTATAATTTATATCATTGTTATTGTTGTTGTGTTTTATTTTATAATGTGCCAAATAAAATTTAAATTAAAAAAAAAAAAAAAATCACCTCCTGATCATCAGTGTGTGAGGAGGAGGAGGAGGAGGAGGAGGAGGAATGACCCGCAGCCAAAAGAGGAACCCCCTGACCGCTTCCCTCCCCCTGACCGCCTCCCTCCCCCTGACGGCTTCCCTCCCCCTGACCGCTTCCCTCCCCCTGACCGCTTCCCTCCCCCTGACCGCTTCCCTCCTCCTGACCGCTTCCCTCCCCCTGACCGCTTCCCTCCCCCTGACCGCTTCCCTCCTCCTGACCGCTTCCCTCCCCCTGACCGCTTCCCTCCCCCTGACCGCTTCCCTCCCCCTGACCGCCTCCCTCCCCCTGACCGCTTCCCTCCCCCTGACCGCTTCCCTCCCCCTGACCTCCACCCTCCCCCTGACCGCTTCCCTCCCCCTGACGGCTTCCCTCCCCCTGACCGCTTCCCTCCCCCTGACGGCTTCCCTCCCCCTGACCGCTTCCCTCCCCCTGTCGCCTCTCTGATTGCTTTCTGTGACTGTGGCTCCATTCTAATCATCAGGTCCCATATTTCCCTCGTCTGCGGGGGGGATCCGTGCCGCTGGCTTACAGCCGCGCCGAGGCTCACAAACGGCTTAATTGCCCGGGCCCATCAATGGCGGTGATTACGCAAGTTAATCAGGCCGCTTTGCATAAAAGCCTCTGTCTTCCCCTCCGGGTACAGTAGCCCAGAGCGCTGCCGCTAGGGCGGGGCTGATTGTGCCGGCGCCGCTCCGCTGTGTAGTATTGTCTGGCGCACAATGCAAAACCGTGTCTCACACGCTTGCCGCACATATTGCGTCCTTAAGATTGTAGGAGGGTAAGCCGTGTTCGACTGGGCTTCGTTTTTCTCCCCCGCCGCTGCCGACCCCCTCCACCCCCCCCCCCCTCCCCCCCGGACTCTGGGCGCCCGGCTGGCCCCGGCCTGCGGGCGCCATATGTAGCGGGCGAGGTCGGCGTGCACAGGGCAGACCCTCGCATTCCCCACAGCCGTGTGCACTCCCCGTGTGCCGGGCCCTCTGACATGTGCACCAGACCAATTAGTTGCGGGGCCGGTGAAGTGACCGGCCATGGGAGCTCCACAATGGGCTAATTGAAGAGGCCGGCTGAATGAAATGGCAGACAGCTCAATGCAGCCTTCACACCAGGCGCGAGACTTTCCCTCCTGGAAAAATGAAAACGAAGAGAGAGAGAGAGGAGGAAATGAAAGGTGGCGGGTACAAGCCAAGCTCTTATATAGTGTTGGACACTAATTATCTAAAGCCTCGCAGCTTGCTGGCATTAATGATTTACACCGAGATTACCCAGCATTCTAAGCCTGTAGCGTCACTAACTTTAATTGGTAGTCGGCTGGTTAGGTTGACAGCATCTTTTGTCACCATTAGTAACCATTAGTTGACAGTTATTGCCCCCTGTAGTTCGTCCTTATTTCCTACTGGTTGAGGAATTGTTGAAAACAGGCATAACTCTAACGCTTGTGGCTTGACTGCTGTGTTTAGAGGAGCTATTTCCTTTTGGATTTGTATCTACTCCCTGTCATGTTTTGACAAAGTGTTCCAGACATTATTATGTTTTACCTCACAGGCACCCAGTGAAAATGTGTGTGCCTGTGAGCATTCATTCGCCCGCTCATCACATTCAGTATGTAGCGGAGCGATGTGATTGGTCACAGTGGAGTCTGTGTCCCGCTTCATGTCATGTCAAACGTATCGTAGCGAACCCTAGCTAGATTAATGCGCTGAGCATTTGGATGTTTCCAGAAGCCTTTTATTGTTCAGCTGTCCTTATTTTGAACGCAATGACTTCCTTGCCGTTTCCTCAAGAAACATCCTAAGAGCTACAGGACAGACAATAGAAATAAATCGAGCTCTCACAACCAGGGGTTAAATTGGGATTTGTTATGTGGGGGGGCCCTGTGTTAGTGGGGTTGGCAAGGGTGCGGGCAGTGGCAGCACTGGCGCCTTAGATAGCAAATATCAAGCCTTTAATATCTATCTTTGAAATTAAAGTTGCATCACTGTCTAGCTACTGCTGGGTTTGGTGACTCAATCCTAGAATATATAAAAACACTGTACAGTTTATCAAACTCAGTCTATGATAGATTAAGCCATGATCTGTAAGTACGTTTTCTCCTTTTAACTCAACTGTGTCTCATTTCTGTTTAAGCTTTTAAAATAATTTAACTTAAGAAATGAAAGGAAATAATTAATATCTGCATTGTCTGAATAGGAGCAAATATAGAGTAATTTAGCCAGCCTGGTAATGGTAAACTATACCTAGGTAATGTAGCTAGCTAACGTGGCTGATGTGATAGCTTTCCATGTTAGCACTAGGCAGCTTGATTTAGCTAATGTAGGCTATATCTAGCTGGCTAACGTTAGCTAACGTATTAGCTTGCCAGAACCCCCCCCCCCCCCCCAAAAAAAAAAAGAAAAATTCCAGGATGATGGTCAATTCTGTTTTTTTTGGATGTATAGTGAATATTTGTTTAGGACATGATTGGGCATGGGGTGTGTGTGGAGGACATGAGGAGCCCCAGGCGATGGTGTGTCCCCCCCCCAAGGGCCTCTTGGGTCCCGTAGTCGTCCTGCTGCAGGCGGGCCTGGCCTCTCAGATCACACACACTACAGCACCTCAGAGGGTTTATTACTCCCCCTCTCTCTCTCACACACACACACACACACACGCACGCGCACACACGCACACACACTGTAGACTGACCACCTGGAGCAGAGCTGCTACACCTCATTAAGTTGGGGAAATGAATTTGGTAGCGCGCTCCGGCTCTCTTCCAGATAAGAATGCTGGGCCTTCGGCTTTCCACAGAAAATGTCATCATTACAACATTTATTCTCTGACTGTCATAGTCTGCTCTTCTCTCTCTCTATCTCACACCATACAGTTAATCGCCAAACTCATGCCACATTTCATGGTTTTAAAGAAAATAGAATGGGTCTTTCCCTTTAGTGAGTCACGGTGAAGATTATGGAGACATTTACCTTATCGTCGCATTGAATGGATTTCACCTATACGATCCAGCGGATTTATACTACGATAGCATCTGCATGTTGGAAATGTGTGGTAAATACAGACTGACTCGGTCTCCAGCAGCACACACAAGTCTCAGCAAGCCTGTCATCCGCAAATGAGCTTGATGAAATTGCTGCCATAGATCTTGTGTCAAATCCTTGGGCAGGAGCGGTCTGCTGGTGTGCCTTCTGATTGGCTGCCCCAGGCCACTAATACAGGGTCTCCCTGGAGAGCTGTAGTTCAGCCCAGGGGCGGCAGGCATTAGCCTTCCTCCTCGCCTCTCCCCCCTTTTGCTTCGGCTCTGAATCAACTCTGAATCAACTCTGAATCACTTGTCACAACGGGCTTGAAAAAGTGCAATTGCGGACAACGGTGTGGAGCAAAAATCAGAGGGCTTTAATAACAAAAATCAGAAGTCAAAATAACAATCCAGCTCAAAGAGCAAAGAGAAACCAAAACTTCACCAGTACAACTCCCGGCAGCATAATTCAAGATCCAGCACAGAATATCAGATCACTGGGGTTTAAATAGGCCACACACCCAAACTGACACAGGTGTGGTAAATCACAGGTAATGATCAGTCAATTGTCCGAGACCGGAGGCCTCGGCGCCCTCTGTTGGCTCCTGTGGGTATGGCCGGCACTCCAGTCCTGACAGTACCCCCCCCTCTACGGCCACCTCCAGGTGGCCCCGGCAGGCGTGGATTCTCCCGGTGGAAGTCACGGATGAGGGTCGGGCACAGCACCCAGCGAGAGGGAACCCAGGATCGCTCCTCCGGGCCGTAGCCCTCCCAATCAACCAGATATTGAAGACCGCGACCCACCCGGCGAGAATCCAGCAGCCGACGAACCGTGTACACAGGGCCACCTGCAACAATACGAGGAGGAGGAGGGAGTGGGACGGGGCGAGATAAGGGAGAGCTTGAGAAAGGCTTCAACAGGGACACATGAAAAACAGGATTCACCCGAAGAGACCTAGGCAAGCGCAGTTTATATGCCACGGGATTGACCCTCCCTACCACCACGAACGGCCCAATGAACCGGGGTGTGAACTTGGTCTTCGTGCACAGGGGTAGATTCCTGGTGGAAAGCCACACCTTCTGCCCAGGATGAAACGTGGGCGTGGGTCGCCTACGACGGTTGGCCTGGGAGCGGTGGCGGTCAGACGTGCGGATAAGAGCAGAGCGGGCCTTGTCCCATGCCCGACGGCATCTGGCCATTGACGCATCAGCTGACGGCACCGCTGACTCAGCCTGCTGACAGGGAAAAAATGGGGGAACGTACCCCAACTGGGCTTCAAATGGTGACATACCAGTGGACGAGCTTCTCAATTGGTTGTGGGTTATCTCCGCCCACACCAGCCTCTGGCTCCAGGACTCTGGGTTGGAGGAGACCATGCAACGCAGGTAGGTCTCCAGCTCTTGATTTACCCGCTCAGTCTGGCCATTGCTTTGCGGGTGATGACCTGAGGACAGACTAACTGCAGTCTCAAACAGGGACCAAAAAGCTTTCCAGTACTTGGACGCGAACTGTGGACCTCTGTCCGATACTATGTCACTGGGTACACCATGATACCTGACCACTTCACGGACTACTAGGTCCGCAGTCTCCTTTGCCGAGGGCAGCTTGGGCAGTGGAACAAAATGTGCTGCTTTAGAAAAACGGTCCACAATGACAAAAATAACAGTGTTACCTGCCGATGGCGGTAGGCCAGTAATGAAGTCCATAGAGATGTGTGACCATGGTCTATGTGGCACTGGTAGTGGAAGCAAATGTCCAGCAGGAGCCTGATTACTCGCCTTCTGAGCAGCACAGATGGTACAGGCGTGGACGTACTCCTCCACATCAGCCCTCAGGCGTGGCCACCAGAAGCGACGGCTGATGAGCTCGGCTGTCCGGGCAGTTCCGGGATGACCTGCCACAGGTGAGTCATGGCCCCACCGCAGGACGTCAGGACGGACCTCGAGAGGAACATACAGGCAGTTGGGGGGGCCCCCTCCCGGACCGGGCTCCACCTGTTGGGCCCGCTGGACTGTCTCCTCCAAGGCAAGAATGACCTGGCCCACAATGCACCTGGGGGGTATGATGCTCTCAGGCAAAGAGTCAGTGACATCCGTGTCAAATTGACGTGATAATGCATCAGCTTTCACGTTCTTGCTTCCTGGTCGGAAAGTCACAATGAAATTGAAACGGGAAAAGAACAGGGCCCACCTGGCTTGTCTTGGATTCAGGCGCCGAGCCTCCCGGAGGTATTGGAGGTTCTTGTGGTCGGTGATGACTTGGAACGGATGGTACGCGCCCTCCAGCCAATGTCTCCATTCCTCCAAGGCCTGTTTGATGGCTAGTAGTTCTCGGTCTCCAGCGTCGTAGTTCCTCTCCGTGGGGCTGAGTTTACGAGAAAAGAAAGCACATGGATGAGTCTTCTTGTCGGCCTCAGCTCTTTGGGAGAGGACAGCTCCTACCCCAGTGTTGGAGGCATCCACCTCAACGACAAAGGGGAGGGTAGGATCTGGGTGAGCGAGAATGGGAGCTGTGGTGAATCGGGCCTTGAGGTCCTCAAACGCCCTCTGGGTCTCAGAAGTCCATATCACTCTGGCAGGGGCTCCACGGGTCAATGCAGTGAGGGGTGCTGCAACAGAACTGAAGTTTCTGATAAAACGTCTGAAAAAGTTAGAAAACCCCAGGAAACTCTGTACCTGTCTCAATGTCGACGGGACCGGCCAGTTGACCACGGCCTGAACCCGCCCAGTGTCCATCGCGACTCCAGCAGGAGAGATCACCAGTCCCAGATAAGTAGTTCTAGGCACATGGAACTCACACTTCTCCTGCTTTACAAACAGCTGATGGTCAAGCAGCTTCTGGAGGACCAGCCGGACCTGTTTCTGGTGTTCTTCAAGAGACTTGGAAAAAATTAACACATCATCCAGATAGACAAACACAAACCGATTGATGTACTCCCTCAAGACATCATTTACTAGTGCTTGGAACACTGCTGGGGCATTGGACAAACCGAAAGGCATGACTGAATATTCGTAGTGTCCACTAGGGGTGCTAAAAGCAGTCTTCCATTCATCACCCTTTCTGATTCGGACTAGATGATAGGCATTGCGTAAATCCAGTCGGGTGAAAATAGTGGAACCACGGAGCAGATCATAGGCAGTGGACATTAGTGGCAAGGGGTACTTGTTCTTAATAGTTATTTTGTTCAATGCTCGATAGTCGATACATGGGCGCAAGCCCCCGTCCTTCTTAGGTACAAAAAAGAATCCTGCAGACATAGGAGAGGTGGAAGGTGTAATCAAACCGTTCTTTACTGACACGTTGATGTAGTCCTCCATGGCCTTGGTCTCAGGAACTGACAATGGGTATAGCCGGCCTCTGGGCGGCGTGGCTCCTGATAACTCAATAGCACAGTCATAAGGTCTATGTGGTGGTAACGCGGCAGCTTGTGACTTACTGAAGACCTCAGCCAAGTCATGATACACAGAGGCAACCTGACTGAGGTCACAATCTGGATCAGCATTGAGAGAAAACTTAACCTTGTGTGGAGGGCTACTATACACAGAGCTGACCTGAGTGGGAGATAAATGTCCTGACCGGTTACATTCGGGACTCCACATCCTGATTCTCCCAGTGTCCCAATCGATCTGTGGGTTGTGCCTCCGTAACCAGGGATAGCCTAGGATTACGCTTTCCTGCTGGGACTCAATCAAAGAGAACTGGACCTGCTCGTTATGGTCACCAATGCACATATACAGGGGGCCTGTGATGTAGTCCACTCTACCCGACCCTAGGGGTCTACCATCAAGAGCTTGAATGTTCATGGGGTTAGGGCTTACCTGGATAGGCAGGAGAAGGCGTTTGGCCAGGTTAATGTCCATCAGGTTACCCTCGGCACCGGAGTCAACCAAGGCAGAGACCCGCGCTTTACCGGGTTGTACAGAAGTCCACGTTAGCAGTACATCCAACTGAAGGCGTCTTGTGGTTGAGGGGAACTGTGCTGCGGCGCTCACAAGGTGGTCCCCTGCCCCTCGTGAGCCAGGGCGTTTCCCTGTAGCTTAGTGCATCGATCCCGGAAATGGCCTGCGGCCCCGCAGTACAGGCAGAGCTTCTCCCGGCGCCGCCGTTCCTTCTCTGTGGGGTTTAGGCGATAGCGGTCCACCTCCATGGGCTCCTCCTGGGCCTGTGCTGAGGAAGGAGATGGCGAAGTGGACACTGTAGCCGGGCGGCCAGGATGGTGCTGTCGGCGCTCCCTTCTCCTCTCCTGGATGCGCTGGTCTAGGCAGATGGCGATGGTGATCAGACCGTCCAGTGTAGGTCCCCACTCACGACTGGCGAGCTCATCCTTCACCGCCTCAGACAGCCCAGAGTAAAACGCTGACATTAGAGCCTCGTCATTCCACTTGCTCTCGGCAGCCAACGTGCGAAACTCGATAGAAAACTCAGACACTGACCGTGACCCCTGTTTGAGGGAATTCAGGCGACGAGAAGCCTCCCGGCCGCTCACCGGATGGTTGAACACCCGGAGTAACGACGCAGAGAATGTGTCTGCTCGGGCACAGTCTGGTGATTCGGCCTCCCATTGAGCGGTTGCCCATGAGAGCGCTCGCCCAGTCAGTAGTGAGATCATAAAAGCCACCTTCGACTTCTCGGTGGGAAATTGTCCTGGTTGCATTTCAAAAAAGAGAGAACATTGAGTCAAAAACCCTCGACATGAATCTGGGGATCCATCATACCTCTGGGGTTTATGGAGACATGCAATGGAAACGGGGTTGGCCGCCGGTGGAGCTGGGGCTGGGGTTCCAGTTGCTGGGGCTGGGGTTGGTGGAGAGGCCTGGAGAAAAGTCCGGATCTCATTGACGGCGCTGGTCACTTGGTTGATTGCCTCTCCCATTCCATCCATTACCGTCTTCTGTTGAGCCAGTCTTTTTCCCTGTTCGGAAACCGCATGGATTACGTCCTCCGCTGCACTCATCGTCTGGCTGGATCTTGCTGTCACAACGGGCTTGAAAAAGTGCAATTGCGGACAACGGTGTGGAGCAAAAATCAGAGGGCTTTAATAACAAAAATCAGAAGTCAAAATAACAATCCAGCTCAAAGAGCAAAGAGAAACCAAAACTTCACCAGTACAACTCCCGGCAGCATAATTCAAGATCCAGCACAGAATATCAGATCACTGGGGTTTAAATAGGCCACACACCCAAACTGACACAGGTGTGGTAAATCACAGGTAATGATCAGTCAATTGTCCGAGACCGGAGGCCTCGGCGCCCTCTGTTGGCTCCTGTGGGTATGGCCGGCACTCCAGTCCTGACATCACTGCAGCACTAACAAATACATCAGCTCC
>NC_140251.1:14724779-14727295 GCF_949987555.1 Borostomias antarcticus
TACTGTACGTACAGTAGGCCTACTATATATAGAAGGGGGTGTGGTGAGTGTATGTACAGTGTGTGTACAGTGTGTGTACAGTGTGTGTGCAGTGTGTGCAGAGTGTGTACAGTGTGTGTGCAGTGTGTGTACAGTGTGTGCAGTGTGTGTGCAGTGTGTGTACAGTGTGTGCAGTGTGTGTGCAGTGTGTACAGTGTGTGTACAGTGTGTGCAGTGTGTGAACAGTGTGTGTACAGTGTGTACAGTGTGTGTGCAGTGTGTGTGCAGTGTGTGTGCAGAGTGTCATTCCCTTCATCCCCCTCCCTCTCTAAGACATCAACCATGTCTCCTCTGTCAGTTGTCCCTCTTCCCTGGGATGTCCTCCTGGTGACCGGTGTCTCTTCGCTCCTCCTCTCTAGGGTCCCCCTTGTGGTCGAAGGAGAAAAACGAGCCAATCGTTGTGCAGGAGGGCGTGTCCCTGGTGCTCCAGTGCCGGCCCCCAGCCGGCCTCCCCCCGCCCATCATATTCTGGATGGACAACAGTGAGTCACATACACACTATTGTACAAATACACACCATTCTATCTTGTATGACAGAGTTGGCCGTCTTTAGAAAGGAGAAGAAAAAGACATTGGTATCTCTATTTTCAAGGCTTTAACTGGAAAGCTGCCTCTATATCTCACATCAATGTTGAACTATTCTACAAATCCATATTGTACAAGGTCTATGGACTGGCTCACTCTACAGACCTCCTTTATGTCCTCTGACTTGGGTAAAGCTGTCTTTTCTGCACTGGCTCTAAGTTCTTGGAACCAGCTCCAAGATTGGAGGCCATTTGAAGAACCGTACACCAGGGTGATATGAAGAGACCGTGTGTCTGAATGGTTGCATTTTACTAGAACTTATATAAGTTCTGTACCTGAAATTCATATGCAGAGTTGCAATGCACAACCCCCCCCCCCCCCCATGCATTTAGACTCTAGAGCAGGGGTGGCCAACCCGCGGCTCGCGAGCCGCATGCGGCTCTTTGCCCGTCAATGTGCGGCTCCTCCATCCATCCTCCCAAAAAGGTTGGCTTGCGGCTCTTCCATCCTTTCATTAAAACATAAATTAATTCCTTCCATAAGAACGTTTCTCTCTCTCTAGTTTCGATGTGCATTTCTTCCCGCCCATTTTAGTTTATTGCAGATTTGTCATAAAATCATGATTCGTTTCGCTAGTGAGGAAGTCGCGTGAGAACCACTTCAAACTAATCATATAGGTAGCAAATCACCTTGGTAACAAAATTATTAGGTGCTTTTACATGGACAGTTTGAATCGGTTTCAAATAGGTTTGGAAGACCAAACCGATTGAAAATATGTCATATAAACACCTCAATCCGACTGAAATGCCCCAACCCGATTGAAATTCCAATCGCTTTAAAGGAGGTAGTTTAAACCTTTTCGAAACCGTTTGGTCCGTCACCCTGAAACGGATTGATGCTGCGTTCTGCGTTCATTCTGCGCATGTTCAAGACTTGACTAATCAAGGCACGCGCGACAGTTCCGTAGTCAGCTGTTTGTAACCATCGTAACGCAATCACTCACGGCTGCGTGCGCGTTCGAAACATTTGTCTCGTTGTCGCATGTAAACATCCAACCAGTTTACTCTGTATCCCATGTATACGCTCAAGCTGAAATCAGCTTGAAATCAACCAGATTGAAAAATATTTGTCATGTAAACGCACCTATTGTAAACAAAATAATTTGCTTTGCGTGGGTCATTCTCTTTTACGACAAAAGCTAAGGTAGCCTAGGCTACTGTACACAACCAAAGAATGGCTGGAAAGAAATGCGCAGCTAAAAGAAAATATGAAGACGAACACAGGACATTTTTTACCCGAGTGGGGAGAGTCATTTTTTCTTCATAGAACGTAATGGTAAGCCATTCTGTCTGATATGCCAGACATCATTGGGACATTTCAAAGCCTCAAATCTCGAGTCCAGTCCAGCCCAGCCCAGTCCAGTCCAGCCTAACCCAGCCCAACCCAGCCCAGCCCAGTTCAGCCTAACCCAGCCCAGTCCAGCCTAACCCAGCCCAGCCTAACCCAGCCCAGTCAAAAATATATTATGTCAGAAAATATCTTGTATGTATTAATTTTAAATAAATTAACTTTAAATGTATATTTAATGGACAATAATGTTTTTCTTCTTATTTTAGACTGGGGTGCCTTGGGATTTTAAGTACTTATGAAGGGTGCGGTGACTGAAAAAAAGGTTGAGAAACGCTGGTATATATGGTGTGGCTCTGGGTGGTACCACAGTAATTTTTGTGGCTCTTAGTCTCTGACTGGTTGGCCACCCCTGCTCTAGAGAGAACGCTCTAAGGCCATTTATGCTCATTGATCCCTCTCCCTTCTATATCTCTCCCTGTATCTCTTTCTCTCTCTCTCCCTCCCTCTCTTTCTCTCTCTCTCTTTCATTCTCTCTCTCTCTCTCTCCCCCTCTCCCTCTCTCTTTCTCTCTTTCTCTCTCTCTCTCTCTCTCCCTCGTCTCT
>NC_140251.1:14729995-14737495 GCF_949987555.1 Borostomias antarcticus
CTGTTCTAAGATGAACTAGCCTATAATTAAAGCTTTTTAATCAAGAAGAGTGCCTTGGACCTTTTTGATGAATGAAATGCTGTGTGAGTCATACAGTACCCAGACTTCCCGGTGTTGACATACAGTACCCAGACTTCCCGGTGTTGACATACAGTACCCAGACTTCCCGGTGTTGACATACAGTACCCAGACTTCCCGGTGTTGACATACAGTACCCAGACTTCCCGGTGTTGACATACAGTACCCAGACTTCCCGGTGTTGACATACAGTACCCAGACTTCCCGGTGTTGCCGCAAGTTGATTGAAATTGATTATACAAAAGAGAGAGTGAATGTCAATGCCCTCTCCTCTGTCAATGTAAAATTGTATGATACTATTTTAAAGTTTGAAATGTATAATGCATGTTTGATATATGTAATGTAATGTATGTTTTATCATCAACCATTATTTTGCTAGGCAAGTTCATTAAGAGCAACTCTTATTTACAATAACGGCCTAGGTGGGGGTAGAAGCACCCTAGGGGATTGAACATGTTATTTGTAATGTCATGTTTTAAATGTGGACCCCACTAAAAGTAGCTCTACTTTAGGGTAGAGCTGATGAGGATCCTTCTAAATAAACAAATAAACAATGTTTTGTTTGTCTGGTCTCACCACTACAGCCGAGTCACCCAGAGTCCTGACCCAAGCCAACAAGGTCTACCAGGTCATCAGGAACCACGCCGCCCTGCTGGACTGCGTCTCGTTCGGCTCGCCCATCCCCAAAATCACATGGTGAGCTGCTTTTCCTCGGGACAGGAAGGGAGAGTAGTGTTCCTCACACACTCGCCAGTTTCACAAACAAATGAAGAGGCTCTTTCAATAGCGCTTTTTTAAATCTAGGACTAGGCTATATCTGGGAAACTGTCCCTGTATGTGTGTGTGTGTGTGTGTGTGTGTGTGTGTGTGTGTGTGCTCAAAAAGTCTATGTGTTCTACAGTACGTGTGTGTGTGTGTGTGTGTGTGTGTGTGCTCCAAAAGTCTGTGTTCTACAGTGTGTGTGTGTGTGTGTGTGCTCCAAAAGTCTGTGTTCTACAGTATGTGTGTGTGTGTGTGTGTGTATGTGTGTGTGTGTGTGTGTGTGCGCGTGTGTGTGTGTATGTGTGTGTTTGCGTGTGTGCTCCAAAAGTCTGTGTTCTACAGTGTGTGTGTGTGTGTGTGTGTGTGTGTGTGTGTGCTCCAAAAATCTATGTGTTCTACTGTGTGTGTGTGTGCTCCAAGTCCTGAAGCTGACCCCTCCATGCCGCCCCCCCCCCCCCGCCCGGTCCATCCCAGGTTCAAGGAGAGTCGCTCCAGCACGCTGGACGGTGACCCCTACGTCCTGCACGCCAACGGCACGCTGGAGATCCCCACGGCGCAGGCCGCCAACGGCGGGAAGTACACCTGCGTGGCCATGAACTCCCTGGGCATCTACGAGAACCACGTCCACCTAGAGGTCAAAGGTCAGAGAGCGCGCCCCGGCTATTGACGAACAAAAGGCCCGGGGCCGTTATTATTGTCGGTTTCTTTTCCCCCTACATATTTTGTGAGGGAGGTCAAGAGCGCGGAGAGACCAGCTGTGGTGCGTCGTAGTGTTTGAACCCCTGAACCCTGAACTCTGAACCCTGTACCGGCCGCTGTCCCCTCAGAGCCCACGCGGATCCTGAAGCAGCCGGAGTACAAGCGCGTCCAGAGGAGCAGGAGCGTGGTGTTCGAGTGCAAGGTGAAGCACGACCCCTCCCTCGTCCCCACCATGACCTGGCTCAAAGACGACGGGGAGCTGCCCGACGACGAGAGGTCAGTGTCGAGGCGAGCGTTTCCTCCTCCGTCCACGAACGGGCCTCGCGGGCTACCCCGCCCTCCGGTCGTCGGTCGCTAAACGGAACGGGGCCGCATTCCGATGGCGCTGACCTGCCGTGTTTTTTTTTTTGTGTTTTTTTTTTCTTCCTGCGGGTTGCCAGGTTTATGGTGGATTCCGACAGCCTGACCATAACGGACGTGACGGAGGACGACGAGGGCGTGTACACCTGCATCATGAACACCACTCTGGATCAGGACTCGGCCAGCGCCCAGCTCACCGTCGTCGGTACGTTGACTCTCTCTCCTCTCTGCTAATGAAGACCTTAATGAAGTTATTACGCTGCTCTTTCACAAAATGTGAATCGTTGTCTGATATTGCGTGAAATGTCAAGCGATTAAGAACCGCAGCTGTGCCAGAACACAAAGTGAGAGAGTGTGTGATGTTGTGTGACTAACCGCTAACCCCCCCCCCCCCACCTCACTCCTCCCCTCCCACCTGGCAGAGGCCATGCCAACTCCAGCTATCCTCTATGGTAAAGCAGCAACACACGCGCACACACACACACACACGCACACACACATGCACCCAGCTGTCCTACCGTGTGTGTGTGTGTGTGTGTGTGTGGGATGTATCTGTCTGGTCTGCATACTCAAGCATGCTGTGATCCACCGATCTTCCCGGGTCAACCAAGCGACCATCACCATGATTTTGCGCCGCCATCTTTAAAGTACTTTTTTTCTCCCCCTTGTTTTTCCGACGTTTTTCACCCTCCGGTTCTTATTGGCACTCAGATCCTGTTTGTGTTTAGCGGTTGCATCCTGTTTCCTGTGTGTCGTGTCCATATATCAGGCAGCACGAGCCGCTCTCGGACAGCGCGGTAATAACCACAGTTCCGCCGCTGAACACAGAGACGGCGTGCGCATGGCGCTTTGTAATTAGACGGTCGCATCCGCCTAGCACGTCTCGGCTCGGGCCCGCCGTCCGTTTCATGCCGGGTGACTTTGGCGTCACCTTTGACACTTATTCCGAAGTGTACATAGATCGTGTTATGCATGGACCGTTGCGCAATCAACCCCCTGCATGTGGAGCGTGGACATGTTTACTAAACAGTTACGGGTGCGAAAAAGATTGGACAATCCCTCACGGGATATTAGATTCAGCGAGCAAAGCCTCCATTTCTCATGTCCTGACAAGCTGTTCTTGAGGGATCTTCTCTTGTTTTGCTCTGTACGTGGCATGGCGTGACAATGGCGTGACAATGGCGTGACGATGGCGTTCTGCTACAGTGTCAGTGTTGTGGTGGGAGTTCTGTCCTGCTGCTGAACCTGATTCCTCTCCTGTAGAACGACCGGACCCGCCCACCGACCTGGAGCTCACCGACGAGAAAGAGAGGAGTGTCCAGCTCACCTGGATCCCTGGAGATGAACACAATAGCCCAATCCACAGTACGTACATGTGTGTGTGTGTGTGTGTGTGTGTGTGTCTGTGTCTGTGTGTGCTCTCACACGTGCAAGTTTGTATGCTGCTGATAATATTAGTGTCATCACCCTATATGCTAATGATATCATTCCCTTTATAAGGACAGCACTGAATCAACAGTGCTAGGGTAGCACTGAAGGACTAGATCATTAAATCTAGTCCATCAGGATGGAGTTGCTAATGATGCTACTTACAGTAGAGCATCTGCTAACGATGTTTACTCTACCCCGTTCCACCTGACAGATGTTTTTAATGATCTTATTGTTATTAGAAATCGGTGGGAAGTTCGGTTCTCTGTTGATTTTTCCAAAAGGATGATCCTGTGTGCCAACCTTAACGGTTTTAAGCAAGCTATTTAAAAATGAAATATGTACACTACAGTATCTTCCATTGAATGAATCTGTGTTTTCTGCATCTGCACCATCTCCTTCACCGCCTCCTTTTTTTTACCCAGAATTCCTCATCCAGTACGAGGACTCCCTCCACCACCACAGTCACTGGCACAACCTGACGGAGATCCCGGGCAGCAAGACCACCGCCCACCTCAAGCTCTCTCCCCACGTCCACTACGCCTTCCGCGTCCTGGCCTTCAACGCCGTGGGCGGCAGCCAACCCAGCTTCCCTTCCAGGATATACAAGACCAAGCCCGCCGGTATGTGGAGTTGAACAATATCATACTTTTAAGTTCTGGGTCTGCTGCGTCCCGTTTAGTACGTAAACAAATGCCTTCTGTGGATTATTTGTGGCTTGATCCATTATGCTCTTCCTCCATTCAGCGCCTGATGAAAACCCCTCAGGGGTCGAAGGTCACGGAACCGAACATGATAATCTGGTCATCTCATGGAAGGTGAGCAACGAAGCCAAATGTCCTTGTCACTTATCTACACAAACTACAGGAGTCCAGCTAAACGTTATCTGAGAAACCTGTTCTCCCTCGTCCACCCCCAGGCCCTGTCCGGCCTCCAGACCAACGGGCCGGGCCTGCAGTATAAGGTCATGTGGAGACAGAAGGAAGTGGACAAGGACTGGACCTCGGTGACCGTGGCGAACGTCTCCAAGTTCCGGGTTTCCGGGACGCCCACCTTCGTCCCCTACGAGATGAAGGTGCAGGCGCTGAACGAGTACGGGGCCGGACCCGAGCCGGCCGCTGTCACCGGGCACTCCGGGGAGGACTGTGAGTGTTGCCGCCATCTTGTTAACTTCGACACCGAGGTCTTTACCCCTCTCCGCCTGTTCGGAGTCAGTCGTCACTTAACAGTCCGTTGAGGGGAACGTTGTGGTATTTGATTATTTAATAAAACGAGTGTCGCCGGTCTGATCTCGCTGAGTGTGGGTTTGTATATCTCCGTCAGTATCTCTTAGGGATGTAACAATAACGGGTATAATGATAAACCGCAATCAAATTTGATTAAATTTATTGTGATGAAATGATCATTAAAACCGTGTTTGATTCCTGTGCTTTGAAAAACTCTAAATTAAATTCTGCATCAACCAAAGTTAGCCACAGTCTCCAAGATGCATTATTTGAATGTTCATACAAACAAAACGTGCATAGTGCCGATAATTTGTGGTTTTCAATATAAAACTTGAACTGATTTCAGTGTGTGTATCAGTCGTTTTAGGGAATTTTCAGCACATTTTATAATACTGTGATAATACTGATAACCGTGATAATTTTGGTCACTATAATGGTGATATGAAATGTTCATAGCGTTCCATCTCTAGCATCTGTGGTGTTGTTGTGTGCCGTAGTGCCGGTGGCCGCCCCGGACAGCGTCCAGATCATGGTCCTCAACAGCACCCACGCCGAGGTGCACTGGGAGCCTGTCCCTCCCAAATCCGTCCGCGGGTGGCTGAAAGGATACAAGGTACACCAGGCCGTACCCGTCCGCCTGCCGAACCAACACACACTCACGCTCTCATTGTCACAAGGACCAACGTGCTTTTTGCACTTTGTGACGTGATTGAGGAAAAACTTGGGGTGTTTGTGTGTGCGTGTTTGTGTGTGTGTTTGTGTGTGCGTGTGTGTGTGTGTGCGTGTGTGTGTGTGTGTGCATGTGTGTGTGCGTGTGTGTGTTTGTGTGCGTGTTTGTGTGTGTGTTTGTGTGCATGTGTGTGTGTGTTTGTGTGCGTGTGTGTGCGCATGTGTGTGTGTGTTTGTGTGTGTGTGCGCATGTGTGTGTGCGTGTGTGTTTGTGTGCGTGTGTGTGTGTGTGCGTGTGTGTGTGTGTGCGCATGTGTGTGTACGCATGTGTGTGTGCGTGTGTGTGCGTGCGTGTGTGTGTGCGTGTGTGTGTGTGTGCGTGTGTGTGTTCCAGGTGTACTACTGGAAGGACCGGAGCCTCCACAAACACAACCCCCACCGCGTGGAGCAGCACGTCCTGGCGGTCAGCGGGAACGAGAGCCGCGGCCTCCTGCGCGACCTGCACCCCTCCAGCCTCTACTCCTTCAACACCCGCGTCTACAACGGCCGGGGAGAGGGGCCCCCCAGCCCCGACCAGCACTTTGAGACCCACGAAGGAGGTACGGCCCACCGCAGTGGGACTACTCAACGACACGCCAAGCTCAAGTCAACACCCTTTAACTATCTAACTGCAATGAATAATCCTCTTCAACGGCAGGCGGAGATTCATGTTCTATAGATGTCGCCCAGGGCCGATGGTAGTTTTCATCTGAGCGTTACGCTTGTTTCTTGTCCATTGTGCAGTTCCAGGTGTACCGTCCTTCCTGAAGATCAGCGACCCCACCCTGGACACTCTGACCCTGGAGTGGGGCCCGCCCTACGAGCGCAACGGCCGTCTCACGGGATACACGCTCCGATACCAGCCAGGTGAGCCTGCGTGGGAATAGTCTAGTCCCTCTCCACCCTGTATTAGGCTTACGGGCCGAGTCACAGTATCCTTGCGCAGCTCAATAGGCGACCGCTCGGAGTGCCCGTTTTTTAAACGTCATCTGTAATCCTCTCTGTGTCTTGTTTGGGTTTTGTCTGTGAGTTTGTAGCACCGTGTGTAACTGGGCATCTACGGTAGTGATGCGTAGCGAACGTAGCCATTTTGAAAGTCCTCTGTTGGGGCGGGGTTGGACGGGGAACCTGGGTAGTGGAGGAACAGCCCCTCCCACGTCTGGTTCAGAGCCCCGTACAGGACACACATTTACGGGTAACCTCGGTGTCACTCCCACCCCCCTCACCCTCCATCTCTCCACCCTCTCTCCATCACGCCACGCCCCCTCTGTCCTCCAACCGCCCCCCTCTGCCTGTATCACCGTCCCGTTCTCGCCCCTCCCACCCCCCCCCCCCCCCTTACCCACCGCCATACCCCTTCACCCCCCCCCCCCCTCGACCCCGCCCTTTTCCAGTCACTAACTCCAGCGAGCTGGGCGCCGCGGTGGAGCTGGCCCTGGCCGCCAACAAGACCTCGGTCACTCTGACCCACCTCAAGTACAGCACCCGCTACAAGTTCTCGTTCAACGCCCACACACACAGGGGGGCGGGCCCCGCCATAACCCAGGAGGCCGTCACCATCATGGACGAAGGTAAGCGCCCGAATTCCAACCGACAAACGCAAGAGATGACTTTGGCCGGTACATCACGTTGATACGGTGGGAGTATGGAGGCGCCGGTCATTCGTGGAGACGCGTCCTATATTGAGGTTCACTTTCATGGCTTAATGTGATTAGTGTCTTGTTTACGAAGCATGGTGCTCTGTATTTGTGTTGTTGTTTTTGTTGGTGTTGTTGTTGTAGTAGTTAGTATTACAGCTGGTTTTTGTCAGGCTCTGGATAATACCGTTGTTTCAATGTGGACATTTTGGAAAACAGTGCAGCATTTAGCCCAAACGTTACCGTGTACCAGTTGAGCTGGTGTAAGAGCTCTTTAGACCATAATGTGCTCCACCCATAATTCAACGGTTATCTAGTTTTGTTTTTCCCTTTATGGCCCATCAGTTTGTATTGTATCCTCTGTACAGCAGCCTCTGTCCATATGGACCTCTTAGACCCTCAGTGAGAGTTTGGGGTTCGCCCCAGCGTATTGATCTCTGTTCCCTCTGTGTCCTCCTCTTTCTCTGGAAGCCCTTATGCACCAGCCTACAGTAGATGTGGGCCCAGGTACCTGCACTGGCCCCCTCCGCCTGCATGCCCCCCTCACACAGAGAGGCCTTCAAAGGCCAGCATGCCCCCCTTTGAAAGTCGGAGCCCTTGCA
>NC_140251.1:14742495-14764995 GCF_949987555.1 Borostomias antarcticus
CATGCATAACACTCACACAAACACACACACACACACACACACACAAATGACACAACTCCCGCCCGGCCTCCTCTCCCTCTCTCCCCAGTGAAGGAGAAGGAAGACGCCCACACAGACCCGGAGTTCCAGCCCATGAAAGATGATGACTGCACATTCGGAGAATACAGGTGAGAAAAGTGACTGTTCTTCAACCTGTCGCCTCCCACCCCCCCCAGACCTGGCATCCCCCCCTGGGCTGGAGCCCTGCCCCCCCCCCCCCCGACCTCCACAGGACATCACTAGAACAGCGGGGAACACTGCGCCCCTTGGAACTACCGTAAAGCACAAGCCGTTTATTTTGGGTGTTCTGGGTCCCAGAGGGAACGTGCGGTATTGTATACAGAACACTGTTGTTCTTTCTGTCGCTGGGTTGTGTGTCTGGATTGATGTTGTGTGTATTTAACAGTGTCACGTTATCTGTGAAGCAGGAAACTAATTCAGGTCCACATTTTGGAAGATTTCGACACGTATCCAGGACTGTCAGGGATATTACCCAAATTCAGTTATTCCAAGCTGGCACATATAATCATCTTTTATTGAAGCAGAAAAATCACATGTAATAATACTGTATGTCATATGGAATAACATACATATAAATCCACAGTACATGTTTAGTATATTGATATTTGCATACATAAGCATATAAAACGGACACCTCTTCTTACCATGATAAGCTAACAACAGTAATCTAGCTGTGCTTGCTAGTGTGCTCTTTTCTAGGATACTTCTCTGATTGCACGCAAAATAAAGAAAAATGAAGCACTTTACTGATAAAGTATAGCAAGTTTTTTCCAACATTCTTTTGTAACTTTCAATTTATATGATTGGTTTCTTTTTATATTTGATATATTACTTTTTGTATCATATATTTCAACATAAATCTGTCCTATAAATTCTATGCTGTGATACATATAGATATGATATAATGTTGTGCATTGTGCATGGCGTGTAAATCTGATATGAAACTTTGCTGTAGGCAATAATGTCCTGGATGGAATTATAGAAATGTACAGTATATTGTATGTGTATAATCATACCGTCTATGAATTTTATCGGCATGCTTCAGGGAAGTGACCTGCACATAAGTTGTTCTAGTGTTGATTCATGCTACTTTTGGCTACTGTCAAAGCAGTTCTTTTTCTAACACGAATTCCATCTACTTAATGCATACAGTACATGATTACGGTGGTGGTGTAGGCCAAGGCGGTCAATTCCAATAACAGAATAGAGTAGACTGTACTTCACAAGGCGAATTGTACGATATAGTGCCTTCGTGTTAAGTTACTTTATGCCATTTCCTCAAGGTCAACTGCAGATGTGTGTTAATAAAGGCATAACATTACTCAACCCAGCTCTGCTTGTTTGACTGCAGACCTGTGTACTGTGAATCTGAGGGACATCTACAACCTGTCTGTCCTACTTTAGGTTCAATGGGAAGTTGGGATGTTTGGATGTGTGGGTTTTGTGCTGTGCTAATGGCTTAGTTTATGCATACTCTAGGAAATACAGTCTTGTGTAAAAAGATTCCCTATTAGGTACAAGCTTCAATCCCTGGTTACACAATACTATAGCGATCCATGTGTGTGTGTGTGTGTGGGTGTGTGTGTGTGTGTGTGTGTATATGCGCGCGCGCGTGTGTGTGTGTGTGTGTGTGTGTATATGCGCGCGCGTGTGTGTGTGTGTGTCTATGCGCGTGTGTGTGTGCGCGTGTGTGTGTGTGTCTATGCGTGTGTGTGTGTGTGTGTGTGTGATCAGAGTCGATCTGTGTGTCTGACGACTGTATCTGTTCCTCCTGCACTCTGTGTATGGGAGGCCGTAGGTGTCAGGTAAGAGAGCTGAGACCAGCTGATACGGTCTCTCTTATCAGTGCTACAGTACAGTAGGTATCACTGAGACCAGCTGATACGGTCTCTCTCATCAGTGCTACAGTACAGTAGGTATCACTGTCCCTTGGGAGACAAAGGCCTGCTGTGTGACAATCAGGGCATCATCCCCACTGTCATCCTGTGGAATGAACTGGCATAAAGCGTCCATAAGGATGTCATACACAAACTATGACTCTTCACATCAAACGCTGGAACACTAGTTTATCTGTAGTTTCGTTGTATCCTGCAGAAATTAGTAGTTATCTTAGTAAAGTGTTATTGACTCATATCAAGGTTGTGAAGGGTTATAGCGTGGTGTGACAGCATTATAAAGGCTTTATGAAAGAAGGGTTCGCCTGCTCTCATCATTCATCACCACGTTGATCAGAATGTTGACTAACTGATGTCCAAAGAAAGATTTCTTTGAGGATATTTAATTTTGTTTGCAATAATGTGGCTATTTATGTTTGGGAATTTATGGCTGAAATGTTGCTTTCCATTAACTGTATTCACATCATTGCCTTGAAATTTTTTTACGTTTTCATTGCAACCTCTGTTGGGAAAAATGTTACTGTGGAAACATTCATATATCACCATGATTGGTTTCAGGGGGAATTTGGTAAATTAATTTGCTTTATTTAATTGTCCTGTATTCCCCTGTGGCCCACTGGAAACCAACCTACTCCTACAGTATAAAGCCTACCATTTTTTTAGACTTGGGGCAAAATCAAATTCTAATTGAAATCTGCCATTGTAGACAGAAAGGTCTCAGTAGTTCAAACAATATGCTTGACTGTATTTCTTTTTTAGTCAAAATTGTCATTGTGAATTGACACGTGAATCAGATTTGAAAACAACAATTGTAATGCTCCATCTAAAAAAAGGACAGTCAAATCCTTGTGACGTTTTCCACCATTCCACCTGTAACACCTGCATGTTGTTCTCCCCGTAGTGACACTGAGGACCATAAACCGTTAAAAGGGAGCCGCACGCCATCAAACGCCACGGTAAAGAGAGACGACAGTGACGACAGTTTAGTTGACTACGGGGAAGGTGGCGACGGGCAGTTCAACGAGGACGGCTCGTTTATCGGCCAGTATAGTGGTAAGAAGGAGAAGGACCCTGCCGACGGCCACGAGAGCTCCGAGGCTCCCTCCCCGGTTAATAACGCCATGAACTCCTTTGTGTAGCCAGACAGACGGCCAGCGGGGGCCAGTAGGAGGCGCTGCAGTGACCCAACCCACCCCATCCCACCTGCCTTCACTCTCGCAGGGCTGTGCCACCACTGACACGTATGGCTTGTCATCACATGCCCCTCCCCACCACTCTTGAGACACCAGGAAGTAAACGCCTGGACACTACCAGAGAGGGGCACGTTATCACACGGAAAGCAGGGACTGCGTGGATGGATGCTGGATGCTGGCGGGATGGATGAGGAATGAGGGATGGATGCTGACGTCGCCTCTGGGTTCATTGTTCTAGGATACTATTCATTTGATTCTTCTATTATATTATAGTGCATGAATATTCTAAAGCAAGCGTATTCTATTTTAACATTCAGATTAACAGACATGAGCATATTACATGGAGACGGTGGTCTATTGTGGACTGCAGTGCTCATAGCTCATTCCTCTATAGTCAAAGCATTCTTGATATTAGGGATGTGCAGTAGGCACATCAATGTCTATGTAGATAAATAACTATTGGTCTTCGTCTTTTTGCAAGACAGGGATTTCAATGTATACATTTAGTATACATATACAGTAGTTAAAGGGTAATTGATATCATACCGTGTGCATAGAGGGATTCTTGAAGTTATATGTGATATGTTGAGATGGACACTTCAAGCGCGCAGACAGGGCAGACCGAAGCCCCTTCGATGTCCTCGCCTGTCACCCTGATCACTGCAAATGACCCCTGGGATGGAGGATGTGCCGCATGCCTTGTCATCAGAGCCATGACCTCACCATGACCTTTGCCCTGCATTTGACCTCCTCTGGTTCCCGCTAACATGACCTTGACCTCCAGGGGCCACGGGTAGACCCCCAGGGTGTGTGTGGACATAAAGTCAAACTCCAGCCTGGTTGGTTCATTTCTCATCATGTGTGGTGTGGTGCTGGGTGGCCTTCAGCAGACAGTGCCTAGCAGAAGAACACTGATTCAACCCTCATTCACAAAAATTTCCCAGAATTCAGTGAGTGGAACAGGTACAAAGCAATTGGGACAGTGTAGTAATCCAAATGAGTGAAGCTGCAAAGGAGAAAGTCTGCATCAATGAGGGACTATAATTCATGTAGTCATCTTTCCCAGAAGCCTCGCTGGTCTTTTCACATCCAGGATTTCCATCCCCTCCACCAGGCAACTCAGAACAGCCATATTGGACACGGCTATCGCATACATTTCAAGAACCTTGCTCAGTGCATTTGGTCGTTTGATTGTATTTCTGCAGTGTGTGAGTGAGTGAGTGTGTAGATCTGTGTGTGTGTGTGTGTGTGTGTGTGCGCGCACGTGTGAATGTGCGTTGAGGGAGTGCACTTAATGCTAGGCAAGAACTGTTCACTTGTACTAACTGAATTTGAGAGCCTTTGAGATGAAAGGATGGGATCAAGATTTTTTTTTTCTTAACTTGCATCAAGTTTTATGTTTTTTTTATTTTATTTTTAAGAATTGTAGATTATTTGTTGAATTTGTAAATATACTCTAATGGACTGTACAGAGAAGCACAGATACTGTAGAAGCAAACCAGGCAACTTCACAAGCAGTGCTGTGCATGAGATGGCTTGACATGTTAAGAGTTCAATAGACTACTCCTATAGAATATATATATATATATATATATATATATATACACACACAGTATATATACAATATATATATATATATATATATATATATATATATATATATATATATAAACACTGTACATATACATGTTTGTTAGTATTTGTTTTTCTTGCTGTGAACATTGTGCATTGTAACTAACTGGACAACATGTTACTTTTGGACTTTAAATTGGGATGGTCTTCTCTGCTCTAGTTGTGTTCCTGAACTTCCATCTTTTTTGTAAAATATGAAATACATAGAATACTACGGAAACCATGGGAACGAGCGTCAGTATCCATCGATGTATAAAACAATATAGTTTTGCTGTCTGTTGGTTGTATAAGCAGCACAGTAGTCAGTCTGCCAAGATCATACTCTTTGTGACAGTATTGCAAAATGGTTTTGTATTATAAAACTGTTTCAACATTTATACTAACAATTTATTTCTCTTTTAATTTCTATTTAAGTTTCACCGCTTAGTACAAGAATGAAATTCAGCGACCTGAAATATAATGAATGAATGAATGAATAAATACATATAATTATCCAATTTAATCTCCATGCTGTCTTTATTTGCTGCTCTTCTGACTGTGGTTGTCCGCTGTCAGTGACCCCCTCAGTGACCCCCTCAGTGACCCCCTCAGTGACCCCCTCAGTGTCCCCTCAGTGACCCCCTCAGTGACCCCCTCAGTGTCCCTTCAGGCTCTGTAATGCAGGCTCAGAAAGGGATGTCAGTTATCCAGTTTGATCCAAATGATACGTGGATCTCATAAGGGCTACATAATGTCCTCATGAATATTCTATTAGATTGCATAATCATCATGCGTCTCACCACTATCATTCTCACAGACCTGGGAATGCATTCCAGTCAAGATACTAATGATCATTTCACACTCTTCCGGAAGCAGGAAACAGGTGAATACTACAGGTGTGTGTGTGTGTGCTTTGATGAGACAAACCTCCCATTACTGGTACTGTAACTGGTATACTGTATATTCAGAGACAAATACGGGTGGGGGAATTGTGTGAAAACACACATGGTGTGTCTGTTGGCTCCCCAGAGACACACCATGACAGGAAAAGCTAAGACGAACACACAGCAGACAGCTCTCTCTCTCACACACACACACACACACACACACACACACACACACACACACACACACACACACACACACACACACACACACAGTGAGAATCAACCACCATGCTATGTGCCAGGGAGGAATCCAGTGTAAACGGCAGGCTGAAAAGTTGTCACAGTGAATTGGGTAGAAGGTCCTTATGTTACAGTACATGGCAGTTCAGCCATGATACGTTCTGTGTTTACCTCAGTCGCTTTCTGTCTCCATCACATATCTTGGCGAGAATGCGGACGAACACCCAGCCATCTGGTGGAGAATCACACAGCGTTGTGTGAGGGAGTCTGATGGTTGTGCTTTGGACACACGTCTCCGTTTGGCAAGTACCCTGCCGCTGCCTTCTGTTCACTTAAAACCCTTTCAGTAGGGAAATATTCTTTGGGTACATATTTCACGTAGGTGTCCCCAGTTTTTTTTAATTGTCCATAGAGAAGGGATCTTCTTCCAATATCCTTTTTAGATGAACAGAAGGCTCTCACTAAAAGAAGCCATTCCTTGTTCAGTGGGATCTTGGTAAATGTAATCACATGAAGAGTTTTTCCAGGTGCTGCTACCAAATGAATTGCAGTGAATACATGAGAGCCAGCAATCACACAACGCCTACAGCTGACTGTCCTGCTGTCCAACCATCCTCTGGTTCATACCACTTGTGTGCACTGGCTTCTCATCTACTGTAAATGGTAAATGGACTGCACTTATATAGCGCTTTTCCACCTTAGCGGCACTCAAAGCGCTTTACAATGGCCTCTCATTCACCCATTCACACACACATTCACACACCAATGGCAGTAGTTGCCATGCAAGGTGCTAACCTGCTCATTGCGAGCAATTTGGGGTTAGGTGTCTTGCTCAAGGACACTTCGACATGTGGACAGTCGGAGCTGGGATTCGAACCGCTGACCCTTCGATCATTGAACGACCCGCTCTACCAACTGAGCTACAGCCACCCCTATCTATTAGTTTTGACATGGCAGATGTTTGTTCTAGCCTTGACTGCCCTCTAGTGATTATAAGGTAAGCATACTGACTAGATCAATTTGTCTCCCAGAAAACAAAAACCTGAAAATATGCCTCCCAAAATATCATATTTTCTACTGTACCTCCCTGGCTGTTAAGCAACAACACAAACCCATGTAACGTCGTTTTCTCCTCTGTTGACCTCCCCCACTCCTCCGGTAACGTCGTTTTCTCCTCTATTGACCTCCCCTGCTTTTTACTTGTGCTTCCCGTAAAAACCTCAGCTTTTCATTTCCCCTGCAACAGAATCCTATTATCTGTGTGTCTATTGGCGATCATTACCACCCAACCAGCAGCTGCCCTCTTACCCCCCGAAACCCCACCCCCACCGCTCTTCTCCTCTATCTCCTTCTCCTCCTCCCCCCCCCCCCCCCCCCCCACCCCCTCTGTCCCTTTCTCCCTCTACCGAGTCTCAAAGGATCCAGCGTGTGCCGGCGGTATGCCTGCCACGACATCCATTAGCCCTACCCGCCTCCTCTCAGCCAGCTCCCAGATTTACCGCGAGGCTGGAAAGCCTGAGCTGACTGAAATATGGAGGCCACTATTCCCATTTAGTCCCCTTTATGACCGGTGATGGATGACGGCCACGTTGCTCAGTCTGCTTTCTGACAACCCTGGATGAGGCTAACGAGACAATTAGCATCGTACTGCAGATTCTCATAGAGATGTTGTTGATATTCTGTGTCAACTGTCTTGTCAATTAGACGTTTACCAAAACGTAGGATATTACCCTGAACAGCCTGCTTGATCTCTCTGTATCTCTCTGCTGTATCTCTCTGCTGTATCTCTACTGTATCTCTCTGCTGTATCTCTACTGTGGTGTGTTCAGTGTCGTCAGACGTCCTGAGTGTGAAAGGGTGGCCCTTTGTGTCCATATGTAAATTTAGCCTTTTGCCCAGGCCTGAGAGATGGGGGGCATAATTGTTTATGATTGCTCTGTGACATTTCCATATGGCTGACACACACACACGCACACACACACACGCACACACACACACACACACGCACGCACGCACGCACACACACGTCTATCTACGCCAAACCAACTGAGCCATCTGAGAGTACCTGCCCTTCTCCTGAAATGGTTATAACCCCAAATGACGCCTCCATGCTGAGACTGTGATTTTCCTCAGCGTCTCATCCAGATTAGGGAGCCATCTTCATATGAGGGGACGGCAGGCTGATACGGTGGCTCTCATCCTCATAGCATTGCACCACTGGGCTGGTGATACAGTACATAAAATGAGAGCGCTTTGTTCTATTGATCTGACAGTGATGCCCCCCCTTCTCCCTGCCCCCCTGTATGCATCTTGGGGATTAACCCCACCCTCTCCCCCTCCCACCCCTCCCCCACAAATCTCATGTGGATTTGGAACGGGGATGGAGATACCTTCGCTTGGGTCCCAGAGGGGATCAGTGGGGCTAAATCATAACATACCCCCCCCCCTTCTCCCCCATCTATCTCCCCCCTCCAAGCCCTCTGTTTGAGACAGCCACGCTACAATAACGCCTCCTATTCCCTAGATGGACAGCAGGGTGTTTTCTGTTTCCATGACTCACCCACCCAAGAGACTGAGGACAAACAAGGTCATTCACGTCTGTGATCCCTCTATAATGTGTGTGAGCGTTTGTGTACTCACATGAAAACACAAATGTTGCATTATTGACACCAAGATATCCTTCAGGGGCCACAATTAATTAAGGCAGTAGCAGTATTTCTCTTCAAGGATATTGTGATGGCATATGCTGTTATGTTTGACAACCAGACGTGTATCCTGTTCTGGTTCTAGTGTTTAAACCACACTGAAAAAGACAGGATATGATGATGTAGGCTACATGATCAAGGGCAAAACCCCAAAGTAACAGGCCACAAAAACAATTGCTTTATTTTATGTTTATCATTTAATAACAGTAGGTCCCTTAATCGGTTTTGGCCTCTTTTTTCTTTTTCTTTACCACATTCGAGTATTTTGTTTTGCACTATCAAACAGCTCATGCATTTTTTATACAGGGCATATTAATATTTGGTGCCCAGTGTTCACCTTGTAGCCTACATGACTGAATTCATTTCCCATGATAACCTACTCTGCCGTTTGGCCCTGCTAATCTAGATGATATGTTAGTGAGATAGTCTACAGGAGGACATTACCAAGGCCACTATACTAAGGGCAGTGAAATATCTCCAATCACGTAGCCTACTCTTCGTGCTCATCCTCAAATTTAAATGCCTTTATAGTCGTCACTCCAGTGATATGCCATATTTTCAAATGGGAACCGCCGGTACTGGTTGAATTGAAATGAACACATATTTTTGGCCTGGATGGATGCTCAACTGCCCAATGGAAACTGCGCTAGCGCCACCCTTAAGTGACAGTCACAGCCGTCTGTCCAATCCAGGATGAGACTCACACACCGCTGTCAGTCTCTTCCCCGCTCTGAGCGCCTTGCTCTGCGGTGCTGATCCAGGTGTGTGTGTGTGTGTGTGTGTATCGTGAAGGTTACACGGACGGACTGATAGTCCGCTATTGCAGGTAAGGACACAAGCAGCATGATGTAGGCTATTAGATATTTTCTGTTTGAAAAGATGTGAGCTGGTACATCGAGGAAATCAGTGCTGTTTACAATAATTGCGATGCACTGGTGTAGCCTACCGCAATGCAGAATTGTGAATGATTTTGATAAGTTAAAGCATTTTGTTTTTCTTGCTCTGTTCCTAGAGATGTGTAGCCTAATGCTTGGAATGCGCATTAGATTGAACGAATATAGTTTAAACAATGCAAGATGTTTTTCTTGATGACATTAGGCTACGGGATGCAATTCAACGCACCCCCTGAAGCATTTTTCCAAACAAAATGATTTCGCACCTGTGTGTTTACGCATATACCCTATAATAACTAATGTCATTAAAAACAACTAGAAAATAGGCTAAGCCTGCCATAGTCTACCAATCGCACATAGCCTACATGATGCTGATGTTTTTCTCAATGGTTCAATACCCAGCGACTGTAAACCTATTGCATTCTAAATCTAAATGAATGTCATATTAATAATGTGATGCCAGCACCCTAAGTTGTTTGGGTTTGTGTGTCGCACTGCATGATGGAGCCACGCAGCCAGGCTTCCGCTGATCTGTCTGCAAGGAGCCATGGGCGCGTCCTGTGTGTTTCGCAATATACTGTAGAAATCTGTCTACCTGAGCTTGTGCTGTAGCCTACATGTGCTATAAACCATTAATAACTTATACGGGCTCACATTGGACATTGTGGAATGTTTCATCCTACAGTATAGCAGCACAGTAGTCTCCAGCTATTTGTATAGTCTACTGCACGGTGGTGGTAGACAGTGTCATAGCTAAACTGTTGCACAGTGATGGTTACTGCAAGGCGTACACAGTGGTGTCCTATAGAACATTTCCCCTGATACTTGTTGGGCTTGGACCTTCACCCCCCCACATTACTCCATGGCCATGTCATCATGCAGCCACCAGGCTGATAAAGTGTTTAAATCAGCATTGACAAAGTGTATCGGAGAGCATGGCAACTAAATGATTTACTTGTTGTAACTGTAGTACTTTGAAGGCTGAGTGTGGAACCTAATGTGGTATGAATGAATTAATGAATTTATTGATTCATGGTAGCAGCATTATACATTTGTTATGATACAGTATGCCATAGGAATGTCACGGGGGTGCCTGTCAGTTTGAGATAGTGTACTGAACCTTTTAAAGCTTGACCGCTAATGCATCTTTTCCTGTGCCATGCCCTAAGGACAGGCCGACCGTAGGGTGAGAAAGGCTGTTGAGGTCTGAGGAAGTTCTTGAGCGCCTTCCCTCCCCGAGCTACGCTGAATCACAGCTCTCACAGGCCTCTAATCAAGGGCTGGGTGCAGTTTGCAGATAGTTTGCCATTTACTCCCATCAATAGCAGGCATTATCAGAGCAGTGAAGCTATTAGGAACACGTTGTATAACTCTATCACTCCGCCAAGACACAACGTGCTGGGCTGTACTCTATATCCCATCATGCATTTCAAATCTGCAGCCTCAATGAGTCTGGAGGTATCGGGGGAAATTAAACGTCTCCACTGCACAGAGAAAAGCCTGCTTCTTGTGGCTTTGAAGCGTAACTTACAGTCATTTGTCATCCAGATACAGATTTTTTTTCACAGTAAGTGAAGAGGTATGAGGAATGTTAAGTCTGTTGTCTGTTTAAAAAGGGAAAAGCCGGAAGAGTACATGAACACATCTTGAGACACCAGAGGTGACACTGTGTCTTGAGTTGGTGTGTGTGTTCACCGAGTGTTATGGCTCAGTTTTTAAGGAGTGATATACTGAAGGAAACAATCTGTCTGCATCCATTTTCTCCTCAATGGGTTTGCCAAACCATCTGAAACTTCACATGGGCAGGGACTATTGGCATAGGCAGGGACTGACCATATCAATCAATCAATCAATCAAAGCTTTATTTGTATAGCGACCATAGGAAAACTTGAAATCGTGGATGAGTGCCATCTGAGATTAAGGTAACGTAATTTATTAGTGTTTCTTTCAGAGACTAGATTTGTCGGTGAGATATACAAATGCCCTTGCCCGAGGGAGTCAAAACATTAGCTGGTCAAAGGAAGATAAGATATTTGTTTTTGATAATGGCTAATGGTTTTGGCAGAATAGTCAGGAAACGTCTGTTTGTTTGGTCACATGTTCCAATGTTGGCCATTCAAGAAATACCCAGCTAGAATATGAAGTCCTCTGAAGGTCTTCTTTAGAATGAAGAATGAGTAGGACACACACAAAGCCATACACACATGAGCATGCCCAGTGCCCCACACACACACACACACACACACACACACACACACACACACACACACACACACACACACACACACACACACACACACACACACTTCTCGTGCTAAGTCAGAGTGAGCAAACCCCATTTTCCCTCTACATCCATCCTGCTGACAAACATGTAATCCTCGTCTTGATGGTTTCCTTCGATTGCTCAGCAATTTCAGACAGAGGCGACGATCAATAGAGAGATCTACTAATGGTACGGCAGAGAGAGACATGCCGTCCTCCGCGTCTCTCTCCCAGAGGCAGGCTTCTCCTCAGTCCACCTGCTGGCATGTCTGGATGAGACTGTGGTGTTATAGGCCTGCCATTTTCATACTGTGAATTTCTCCCAGGAGACGCCCTGGACCAAAGGGGGCTTTCTTTCCTGCCCCCCTCCCCAGCTCAACCAATAGAGGCGTGGCCTTAGGGGTCTGAATCACAGTTCTATTTATGGGGCCACTGTTGCCTACTTGGGTCTAACGGTTTCAACTGAGGCTTGTGTTGGACTGTGGGCCCTTCATGGACAATTGTCGGGGCAGTTGGCTCCAGTGGACGCATGTTTGTACTTAAAGTGTTTGTGTGTGTGCGCGTGTGTGTGTGTTGTGTGTGTGTGTGCGTGTGTGTGTGTGTTTGTTTGTGAGAGTGTGACTCATCCATCCCTGCAGCCCACAGTTAGGGTGGTCCATCTGTATATTCACAGGCCTTCTGGGTAGAAAACACATAAGAAACGGTGAATACATCGTTGACGGAAGACGATTTCTATTTCAATCGGCTGTTTGAGACTGAATCGTGTGCGAATCCTCTCTTCTTTTTACCATCAAGCTGCTTGAAACTGATACTGATGTCTGGATGAATAGCCTTTTAAGAAAAGGCTTTGTAGAATACACAATACGGTCATCACAAAGATAGTGAACATCCTCAGCCGTTTAGACCGTCTCTCCAAGTTGTCTGTCTGCCCAGGAATGTCTCATTCACAATCACATTACCCTCCATCCATTAAGATAATGTGCATCAGACAAGGATTATAAGGAAATGGTCCCACATCTTCCACATCGGCACAGAGTGAAACAGATAACAATGAGGAAAGTCAGATATCGGTTTTATAAATTGGTGGTAATTTCTGAATTTTCTGACAGACCGTGTGTCCTTGGTGGTCAGGTTTATGCTGTTTGTTACCTAAGCCCAGGGGGAGGTTATATTTTTGGTGCTGTGTGTTCAATCAATCAATCAATCAATCAAAGCTTTATTTGTATAGCGCATCTAATACCCAGAGGCAACACAATGCGCTTTACAGAGAACAAGGGAGGTGGGCATACGACCCACCCCTACATATTCCAGAGGGAAGCAAAAAAACAGTAATCACCCGGGGGCCAGATAAGTGAGCTGTAAAAATTCTTCCCTGACCCCTCTCAACAAGGCGATCGAGCAAGCTCCTGGAGAATGTTTGTCTACCGGCTAAGAACATTTATAAAGCAATACATTACATTAAATTACATTTCAGAGTGAGAGAGGCTAAAAGCATCATAGGAGAGAGAATATTCTACGGACATGCTACATCATCCACAGCAGACACAGGGGTATCTATCTGACTCAGGGTGGTCTGCTGGTGACAGTGGGGCATCCACTGGACCTGGTTAGAAGATAGGAGGGAGAGAGAGAGGCACTAGGGAGAGGGAAGGCAGAGGGAAGGCAGTATGTTAGTTTTTAGTTAGTTTGATACTCAGCAGAATTATGCAAAAATTACCAGAGCGATTTTCATGAATCTCAGTGGAGGGGTGTAGAGGGGTCAAGGAAGAACACATTATATTTTGGAGTGGATCCGATTTATGAAATCATTTTTCATTTTTCATTGTCATTAACCTTGTGAGAGGGCATTTCTCATCTGTACTCTCTGCCTTTGTCACTTCTTGTTCATTTCAAGTGACAATTCAATCCAAACCAGAACAGAATGTTCAGCCACTTAAAATAAAGAGTTTCAGACAAATGTTGGGATCATCCGTGTTAGAGTCCTTATGAAACAAAAATGTATTGCAATATATTGGAAAATATAATGTAATATATCAACCGATACATTTCCATATATAGGAAACTAGTGGTTATATTTTCCAATATACTGCAGTATGTGAATATATGAATTCCTTATGTATTATTCAATATATGTATGTATCATATATTATTAAGAATATTTCCTCCATATATTACATTCATATAAACATAAAACATATTTACATACTATAATATATTGACAGTTAATATATAGGGGAATATATTTTCTTTGCAAAGGGAGTTATCAGGTGGTGGAGACCATACTGTAGATATGAACACGAGATGACTCGTAATGGATTGAGCGGCGCAAAATACGGCCGCCATATTGGTCCGGTACCGCTGTCACGTGACAACCGCTCTCCTCAGCAGTTTCAGTCAGTAAAAGTAACCCTGCATCAAGAGATAACTAGAAGATAAAACAAATATTACCAGGCCTGATGGCGCTGCTGAAAACGGACCACTTTGGTCTATTTACTATATACTTTTCACTAGGCTATTCTATGTAGGCCTATATATGTTTTGCAACCTCTGTATGAGCTTTATGTATCTATAGAAAAATAGTAAAAACAGTGCCGCTGTTTCAGAAGCATGGGCAGTCACAGCGCTGTTTGTTGTGTGTATTGGGTGACAGGATTTTAAAAAAGTGGGCTGCTGTGAGTGTATGTGTGTGTGTGCGTGTGTGCGTGTGTGTGTGTGAAACAGTTGACCACGTAATGAGCAGTGAAGTCTCTCTCACTTTAACTGAAAGCGCAGCTGTTAAATGTATTTATTTATCGTTGCCCCTAACATTAGTTCTTTTACAGACCCCCCCACTAAACTCAGATCATAGCTCAAACCCTGCCTCTCAGTATCAGTACCCTAATGTCACCTCACATGCTGATGACATGCATCATCAGGGCGGAGGTCTGGGCTGCTCCTGAGCCCTTCTACCCAGATAGCAAGCGGATCTGGGCCATATACGGGCCGGAACTAAACCACAAGTGGCAGATCTGGCCTGTATATGGCCCTGATCTGGCCTGTATATGGCCCTGATCTGGCCTGTATATGGCCCTGATCTGGCCTGTATATGGCCCTGATCTGGCCTGCATATGGCCCTGATCTGGCCTGTATATGGCCCTGATCTGGCCTGTATATGGCCCTGATCTGGCCTGTATATGGCCCTGATCTGGCCTGTATATGGCCCTGATCTGGCCTGTATATGGCCCTGATCTGGCCTGTATATGGCCCTGATCTGGCCTGTATATGGCCCTGATCGGATTGCTGTCTGGGTAGTTTGTCCATTGATGTGTGTTGCTTTTCAAGACTCCTCTTCAAGACAAGTTGAACATTTCCATTCTTTGAAAACTGGGTTACATTGACAGTGTGGGGAACCTTTGTGTGATTAGTCTTCTGGCTTCCTTTGTAAGATATTTTTAGGTTTTACAACACAAAGAAAATCTTTTGGGAGATGTGCACCTAATTTAGAAGTAAATTAGTGATGAGTGCCCTTCAATTGCTAATTTCAGTTAAAAGAATATTCAAATACCCCCCCCCCTCCCCCTGTCTCCCTCTTTCTTTCTTACTCTCTCTCTCTCTCTCACTCTCTCTCTCTCTCTCCCTCTATTTCTACCTGATGACATGTGAAACTGAGAGGCTATCAACTATGGGGTGGATTCACAAAGGGATTGTGGGGCTTTTTCTGTGCAAACCTTAAACCTGTGCAAATAACCCCAAAATAAACCTTGCTATTCGCAAAGCACATGAAAATGGCGAAATACAGTGCTAACTGCATTGCCATGCAAATAGTGTCCACTGTATGTGCACCTGTGCTATTTACGGGTATTTAAATTAGGTACAGTAATATGCATAAATTTGGCTGAAAATTTGCCCCTTTATAATGGAGTTAGATAAACAATATCTCCACATTACTGAATACTATTTCCTAACTGTTGCATAATGTGAATGGAGTATTGGGGGGTGGAGCAGGGGCAGAAGGATGCTGTCGAGCTGAGGACTCTGTGAATGAGGTCATGACACTCATTTTTTGTGTACCTCATTGTAAAGTGTGACCGACTCCTCTCTCCTATCCTCCTGTCCTGTCAATGAACAGCTTTCAACCGTCACTTCAACACGGCCCTCATTTAACTGAACCCGGTTCGGTTGTTGACATTCTCTACTCAGCTCAGCTTAGTCACAGGCAGATATTGGGCTAGCTTTGGCAGAATACTCAATATCATGGCCTTAACCATTGGCGATTTTATAGGGGGGGCAGGGGGGGCAAGTGCCCCCCCTGATTGGCCAGCCCAACTCTGCTCAGATTCTAAAAAATAAAATAAATACATTTTAATTTTGTTTAATTTTTTTTACTAATTAACACAATTATTAAATACATAGTTGTGGTTTGTACCAGTTTGTGTTAGGTCATCATTAATTTTAAAAGTGTATTTATTACTTAAACTAGGCTACCTTTAAAAAAAATATATATTCATAATCCAATGGCACAACTCATCCGTCGACCTCAACTATTTCCGGTTTGATCTGTTACCACAAAAAAATGAGATCTGACTGTACTGCTCAGTGCTCAACAAGCTACAACTAGCCAACCTGCTCACAATGGTGAAAAGAGCTATAAAAACAATTGACCACTTCTTCATAATAAAAAAAAAACTGGCAATGCTAATGAAGAAGCTACCACTCGAAATGACAGCGCAGCAGGTGCAATCGAATGCAGAAGTGCTCCAGAGGCTATCAAAGCTAGCACTAGCACTAGCAATAGCAATAGCAATAGCAATAGCACTAACACTAACACTAGCACTAGCACTAGCACCAGCACTAGCACCAGCACTAGCACTAGCACCAGCACTAGCACTAGTACTAGCACTAGTACTAGTACTAGCACTAGCAACATCACCATCGGCGAGGAAGCTAGCACCAGCAGGCAGTTGCAGTGTGATGTTGTGATGTTGGGTATGGCCTAGTGCTCGGTCATAAAGTCATATTGACATGCTCGTGGTGTCTAGATGAAGTTTGATGCGTTGTACATATTGAATTGTCATACGGATTTCTTATTAGCATACTGTTCACAACTGGTATTCTTTGTAAATAGATGGGACGAGACGGCAGAACTGTTTCTTTTTTCTCACGTCAAAATGTTGCCCCCCCTACTCTCAGAGGGTAAAATCGCCCATGGCCTTAACCATGTCTCACCACAATACTCTGCTTTCCAGGTCTGCCCTGCCTTGCTCCATCAGTAAGACACCGTAACCAGGGGATTCTATGTTGCCTTGGCTACTGACCCCATCCAAACCAGCCACGCCCCCTCTGACATCATACACAGAGGAGAGGTGTGCAGAGTCCTGAGCTCTCAGCCACGGACATTTTAGTATTCAGCTAAATCAGTGTCATCCTTTCAGCCTCTTCTCAAAACTCATTTTCATGTAAACATAAAACATAAAAAAAACTCATTTTTTCATAGTAGTTTTTATTAATGTCATAGTGTTTTGAATTTTAATGTTATTTTATTCACATTACCTTCTTCCCTTTTTATTGTATTTTATGGTATTGTTAGTGTTTCTTATTTTTTCTTACAGTACAATATTTTTGTGTGTTGTTTTATTTTGTTTATGAAGCACTTTGTAACATTGTTTTAGTGCTATATAAAGTGCTACATAGATAAAGTGTATTTTTATATTATTATTTTCTGCAGGAAATGCACATTTCTAGTTATACTTTGCCATACCGTATGGGCGTGTTTGCGCTAGAATATCATTAGCGCGATATCTTTTGTGAATAGGTCCTTCAGACCGAGCACATGGAAGGTGCAAAGGACACAGTGAATGGTGCTATTAGAGGCCGAAAGCCATTCTTAGTGAATTTGCCCCTATGTATTTTGGTGTTTTGGTGGTTATGCCTGGCTCGAGAAGCCTACTGTAGGCCTACATTTCTCTGACAGAATCCAAAGCTTCTGAAGAGGTTTCATTACGTAAAGTTGTGTTTGGTATATGCATATTATTTGAGAGAAATTGAGAGTTTAACATGTTTTTTGAATGATTTTTCACGGTGCCCACCCACATCCATTGTATGACCAAAACGGTGGTAGAGCGATTATCAGACTTTCTCAAAAGTGATAGTTTTGTCAACGTTTTGATCTGAACCATTGTACAGTATATGATCATAAGTAACCTTAAAACAGGGCTAAACATGCATTTTCCCTTTACTACTCCTTTAATATAATCATATGCATACAGGACAGGATCACAACTAGTACATTACTTGTACAGGTACAATAATAGGGCTCTCTTTCACACTGGCTTGTGTCTTTCCCTATTTTCTGTGCATAGCTTGAGATCTCCCCTTCACTGAGCCAGTGTTTCGGAGGTATTGGACCTTCCAGTTGACAGCAATACATTTTTGCAGCAATAAATGCAAGGTTACAGAATTTCCCTTGGTGGCAGTAAACAACATTAAAGTTACCAAGTAGACAGCATTCGAAAGAATTGAGAGTTCTGTACCTCATTTTTCCTGAATCTGTTTAAATGAGAGAAGTGGTCCATTATCATATAGGCTATAGCAAAAGTTAGAATGTCATTTTCTGCCCACTTTTTGAAAACTATAGCTAAATATACACAGGCAGTTCTTCCATCACATTAACATTTTCCAAAATGTTTGCGAGGAACTCAACGTGAAATCATGCATGGATAGAGGTAGTTGTTGCTGCTGCTGGTTGGAAGTACAGTATATGAAACAAGTATATACCACTTATTGAATTTGGTGAATTTTAACATAAGTTTCAGTCATCCGGACATTTCAGAGATACGAACGACCTTCGGTCCCGTTGGGTTCGGATAAGTGGGGTCCTACTGTATTAATAACTCCTATACACAAAAAATAATAATAACATAATTTTGGATCTGCCCTGTAATTCAGATCCGCTTCAAAATCTAATCAGGTCCAGCGTACCTTGATGGAATATATGTACCAGGTATGAACTTCATAGGATTATTTGTTTTCGAGCTATGGTGGGAACAACATGCCAATCCAGCCACACACACACACCCAAACACACACACACACCCTCACACACTCATACACACACACCCACACACACACACCCTCACACCCTCACACACACCCACACACACACACACACCCTCACACACACCCAAACACACACACACACACCCTCACACACTCATACACACACACCCTCACACACCCTCACACACACACACACACAGTAGTGAACACCCTACTTGCGCACCTCGCTGCGGCGCAAGTCATTACAGGACCTCAAAGGTCTTTTATTGGCCACATGGAAATGACACGTGACACGCTTGACTGAGCGGCAACACATCACACACATATGCAAATCCAGTGGTCGCTGGTGGAAAGTGTCCTGTGCATTTCTCCCATCCAAGCTGTTCTGCTCCAGGGGCAGCCAGGAGCAGTGGGCAGCCTCATCAGTGGCGCCCGGGGACCAGGTCCACGTTCTCGGTCCAAGTCCTGGTCAGGGACAGGACTGAAGAGTGATCTGGTCTTCTTCGGCATCTTTGGGTTGTACTATATGGAGGGAACCCGAGTGAGCACAGGGAGAACATGCACTCCACACAGAAAGGCCCGGGAGAAAGACCATGAGGGAATCGAACCCAGGACCTTCTCGCTGGAAGGCAACAGTGCAACACTGAGCCACCTTACCAGAAGGTGAATAAGTGTGTTCTTTCTATGGCTTTGAAGGATTATAGGAAAGTATTATTTAATTGAATGCTGTTTATATACAGTATACTATATATATACACACTACTGTATATATATATATAGAGAGAGAGAGAGAGAGAGAGAGCTGTATATATAAGTTTATATAAGTTTGATATTCTTGAAAGACTGAACTCACTAAACAACCCATTTGGAAAATGACCCCCCACCCCCCCAAACACACACACACACACACACACACAGACACACACACACATTTCAGGAGGCTCGAGAGGGAGCTTTCCTTATTAGTTGGTCAATGTACTGCAAATGTCCTGATCTGGATGTGAGATCATAATGAAGATACTGCTCAGTGTCAGTTTACGTATTTGTATTCGTTTAGTACTTGACTGAGCAGAACATAGTGTTTCACAGTGGACTGATTTCTCACGAGACACTGAAATCTTCTTTGTAGCATATAGATACAGTATGGTTCAATAAACTGTTGTCACTGTACCAAGAGAATGCAGGTTGAAAATGCTCAATGTATATGTTTTTTTCAAAATACATGTAGACAGAATTGTATGAAATGGCACATTGTTGCAATGCCTTAGGGCAGGCATTCCCAAACTGTGAGGCGTGCCTCCCCTGGGGGGCCCCAATGAAATTCAGGGGAGGCGCGGAGGGATGGTTAGAAAAAAAAGAAGGAAAAACATGTTTTTATTTTAGAATTTTCTATGTTTTTTATGACTGAAACGTGATTTTAAAGGTCAGAAAATCGAAATAAATAATGGGAGAGATGTATACTAAATTTGTGGATAGTGCGAAAACGTCATAACGTTAACTAGCAGCAGGTGCCACTGAGCTAACTTAACTGTGTAACATAATGTGCTAGCTAACGCTGCCTTGCAAAATGGACAAATTTGGGGGGGCACAGGTGTGTCACGTTTTCAGAGGGGAGGCCCACATTGATGGAGTTTGGGAACCCATGCCTTAGGGCAATGGATGACTTCCATTCCAACTGATATTATTTAATTGAATTGACAGGATTTCCAAAACCTTCTTATAAATGAACAGTGGAATGTTGGTCATCCAAATGGACAACCTCAGAGCCACAAATATGGAAGATGACTTAGATAGAAAATAGATTCCTGGAAGGTTTGAGGATGGGGGAAGAACACGTTTGGCAAAACCTTGGCTGTTCAAACAGTGAATAGGTTGAAATGTTCTGGTTGAAATGTTAATAATAATAATAATAATAACTTTAATTTATATAGCGCCTTTCATGAAACCCAAGGTCGCTTAGTTAGTTGATACAGACACCCCACAGAACATAGCCAATATTTGCCAGTCTTTTCTTGAGATTAGATTGTATGCTCTGGCCCTGTGTGCTCCTAGTAAATGTGATATCATTTTGAATAACCTGTCTCAGCAATGACACAATGACTTATCTGGCCCCCGGGTGATTACTGTTTTTTTGCTTCCCTCTGGAATATGTAGAGGTGGGTCGTATGCCCACCTCCCTTGTTCTCTGTAAAGCGCATTGTGTTGCCTCTGGGTATGAAATTCGCTATACAAATAAAGCTTTGATTGATTGATTGAGTAGCATCAGCTTTGATCCTGGCTAGATCCACCCACATCATGGATATCTTCATAGGCTCCAAGGCTACTGTACCAAGCCAATCACAAGGCCTCTCTTGAAAGAACGCTTGTTGCTATGGCGTCGTGAGCATGTCGGGGGCATGACTAAATTCAGCAGAGACCAGTTCGGCCTCAATGCAACTAGTCACACAGCACATACAGTTTAAATGTCCTCCATTTTCATATTGTCATTTTGTTTCATTTCAGTTCTCAGAAAAATGTGCTCAAACTAGCTAGTACTGTAAGTTGCCTTATGGGAATAGAACAGTTGTTTTTTTCTGCATTACAGATACGCTCACTGACTGTTGGAGCCATATGTAGAATATATTATTGTCAAATGTTTTTTGTTTGGACAATCATGGTTCATATGTTTTGGTTTGATTTATATTCTCATTAAATGGTAATTCTTAGTTTAGGTTGTTTAGAATGATTACTCCCCCCTAGCCTATATTATGGTAAAGGTACTGCACCCAGAATGGTTCGCTAATTTATACCAATTATCTATGTTTAATGGGTGTCTACCAGGAAGGCAGGAAGTGTTGGACAATAGACGGGGTGATCATACATTTTTCAACCACCACCACACACTCGTATGGACTAAGTTAATCCAGTTTTCGTGTAGAATTTGGAATTGTGAAACCTACCTGTTTGGAACTCGATGTTGGGATTACAATAAACAACCTTGGATTTTATATACGGACTTGATTGGCTTATTGCTTGGAAGGTACGTCTGGAAAGTTGCTACCCCGACCCGACTGGTCACGGCTAATGAACGTTTGGGACCTGGAAAGCCGATACACTGACAGAATGCTAACGTAGCAGCAGTGAATTCTCCAGCAGTAGAGGAGGGTTGAATGACTGGTGGAGTGAAGGCCACTTGTAAACTGATTAGAAGTGCCCTTGGTAGAGAAGCACACTAGCTAGCTCTATCGCTGTGTGACCTCTGGCCTCTTGGGGGAGGGCTCGTTGGTGGGAGCCTGTGTGTGAACCGCAGCACCAGCAGAGAGACTCCATTAGGGAGGTGCAGGACTCCTGGAGCGTGGGAAGAATACTGAGGAAGGATGGAGGAGGAGGAGGAGGAGGAGGAAGAGGAGGAGAGTACTCCTGGGAAGCCTCATTATACATTTAGGGTGTCCTGTTTTCCCTCTCGCAGGCTGGACAGCTAAATTGTTTGTAGATCAATACTTTACCTTCCTGTGGGTCCATGAAGAAAGTGAAGTGCATTTGAGCCCAGAAATCCCATTAGTGTTGGCAGAGATGGGAAGCGCAGCACTAACAGCGCTCCCAGAGATGGGCCTTACTAAATCCCTGTGCTATCCCAATTATCCCATTTGGCTGTATGTTTTCCCTCCAACATCAATGCCATTCCCTATTTCATGCTTTTGTTATTTGATTTCCATCTACCTTTGAACATTATTCAACGC
>NC_140251.1:14767495-14774995 GCF_949987555.1 Borostomias antarcticus
ATGGAGGGGATGAGTGCACCGTGTCACAAACACACAATGGAGGGGATGAGTGCACCGTGTCACAAACACACAATGGAGGGGATGAGTTACAGCAGCGCCAGATTGAGAGAGACAAAGAGAGACACGCTGCGCTTAATGTCAGCGTGACACGAGCAGATAAAGCACAACGCTGTGGCTCTGGAGGTAGAGCGGGTCGTCCAATGATCATAGGGTCAGTGGTTCGAATCCCGCCTCCTCCTCACCACATGTCTAAGTGTCCTTGGGGCAAGACACTGAACCCCAAATTGCTCCCAATGAGCAGACTTGCATCTTGCATGGCAGCTGCCGCCATTGGTGTGTGAATGGGTGAATGAGAGGCTGTTGTAAAGCGCTTTGGATAAAAGGCAAGACAAGTTTATGTGCACAGCACATTTCAGCAACAAGGCAATTCAAAGTGCTTTACATGAGACATTAAGAACATCAAGACAAAGTGCAACACATAAAAGGTCATATAAATGCAAAACAAGGACATTTAAAACAAAATGCAGGAAAAAATTAAATACGGGAATAAAAGTTACAGGGCAGTGTATGAATGAATAATTATTTGATTTAATAAAAAGCAGCGGCAAAAAGAAAAATATTCAGTCTTGATTTAAAAGAATTGAGAGTTGCAGCAGACCTGCAGTTTTCTGGAAGTTTGTTCCAGATATGTGGAGCATAAAAACTGAACGCTGCTTCTCCATGTTTTGTTTTAACTCTGGGGACAGAAAGCAGGCCTGTGCCAGACGACCTGAGAGGTCTGGATGGTTCATAACGCAGCAGCAGATCAGAAATATATTTTGGACCTAAACTATTCAGTGCTTTATAAACCAACAGCAGTATTTTAAAGTCAATTCTTTGACGGAGAGGAAGCCAGTGTAAAGACCTCAGAACTGGAGTGACGTGATCCACTTTCTTAGCCTCTGAGGACTCGAGCAGCAGCGTTCTGAATCAGCTGCAGCTGTCTGATCGATGAGAGACCTGTAAACACATCATTACAGACGTCGAGTCTACTGTAGATAAACGCACAAGTTTTTCCAGATCCCGCTGAGACATAAATCCTTTAATCCCTCATATAATCTTCAGGTGATAGTTGGCTGACTTTGTAATTGTAATTAGTTTGCACTTGCGCTTTAGCTTACATCTTAGCTTGCACTGTGCTTATTTATTGAGCTTGCACGTTTGATTGATTGAATGATTGATTGATTTTATTTGACACATTTTTTTAAAGAATTACAGAGATAAAGTGCATTTCAACAAAAAACTGTCAAGGATAACATAAAAAGGCTACTGCTTATTTCCATTATGGTCCTTGGTGGTTTATTTATTGCATTTTTTCTGTCTGTTCTCTTTTATCTGTTCTTAAGCTGTTTGACAACAAAACAATAAAGGTTTTCAATTCAATTCAAGTCTTAATGCGACTGTTGAAAAGCGCTATATAAGTGCAGTCCATTACCATCCATTTACACTACTGAGTCACGTTATTGGAGTGGGGCTATGGGTTGTCTGTTCTGAAATGGTGGTTTGGGGCTCAGGAGTTGGTACTGTACGTCCCATGTGTTTGAGGATACAAATCAACAGCTGAAACAACAAAACAGTGTTCCCTTTTTCACATCACATGGATGGTCTAGCACTGTTTCACTAAATAGTTGACCCAAAGTCTCTGCTTCTCTTCCTGAATCAGACTTCCGACATCCGATTGCACAACAGGAAGTCAGGGCACTCCTAGGACAGTCAGCTAAAAAAACATCTGTTTCGAAGCCTTACTTCTGAAGCTTACATTAGCCTAGTTTTTTGGTTTTGTGCTTTCATATAAGCTACAGGATGATGGAGATTGAATGCACCATTCAGACTGATGTGTCAAGGCCTCGCTGGTTCTTATTTGGACATTATCTTCACTCTCTGACTACATGGCTCCACCTGCTCAGTCTGTTGAAAGATTAAGCGGTTATATAAAATGGAAATCTGTTAACGGATTTTAGCCCCGTGTCTGTGTCTTGTTCCACATGCTTTTATAGAAGAGTTGTTGTTCATCTAATACATGGTCTGCTCAGAGCTCAGCTGAGAGTCACACATCTGTTGTGTTGATCTGGTTGCTAAGAGGCAAACTGTGTTCCATGTCCCAATGCTGCTGCACGATTCTGTGTGCTTTAAATTCCTATAAATTTCACAGGAAATGATGCAAGTAGTCCATCTATTACAGCAGTGCTTGTCTCTCTGAACATCAGAAACGTAAAAACATCTCTCTCTCCCTCTCTCTCTCTCTCTCCCTCTCTCTCCCTCTCTCTCTCTCTCCCTCTCTCTCTCTCTCTCTCTCTCTTTCTCTCTCTCTCTCTCTCTCTCTCTCTCCCTCTCCCTCTCTCTCTCCCTCTCTCTCTCTCTCTCTCTCTCTCTCTCTCTCTCTCTCTCTCTCCAACGACCAAATGACTCAGGTTCCTGCCCAGACTAGGCTCATTGACAGTCTTCTCACATACTGTTTGTGAAGAGGCCTGTTTGTGAAGAGGCCTGTTTGTGAAGAGGCCTGTCTAACTGAGGCCACAGTATAGAACTACAGTTCAAACCCAGAAATCCTCTGAGGAGAATGTTCCGTCCAGAGAGACAGGATCAGAGGACGGTCTTTCTGGCAGAGCTACATGGATAATATACATGTTGCTGCCACTTCAAAAGCTCTGGCTCACACAAATACTGTTTGGAACTGTGGTCTATTCAAAAATTGTCTGGCTTTGTCTTGTTCACTTTGAAAGCCTTGTGTACAAGGCTCAACCCCTCTTTTGGCAATATGTCAAAAAATTTAACCGCAATAACCTCTCACAAGCTGAAATGTATTTCTGAAATAGGCCAGACAAAAAGAAGAAAAACCAAATCTGCACACTGAAACCTCAGAGGTTCACAGACTCCACTGAGGGAGTTTTTTTAGACGGTTGATCTCAACCCCAGACTGAATAACAATCTTCAACTTGGGACTCAAGGAGTCAATGTAGGTTGAATTCATTGTTAATGAAGCGGCTCAGAGGTTTGTAAAGTAACTTATTGACGAGTCGAGTAAACAACTCAGCGTGAGTATAGTAGTGCCACGGCCATTTAGGAAATACCCATCAGAATACCTCTCACAGACCGACACACTGTCTGATCCTTTGATCAAGTAAGTAAGTAAAAGTTTACAGTATTTGTATAGCACCCCTCTCAGCACGAATGCACAGAGTGCTTCACATAAGGTGCAGGTAACAAAAAGTGCATAGTAAAATAAATAACATACATCACAGTAAAACCAAAAAGTATACAAAAAGTGGCCAAAGACATTCAAAGGCATTCTCATCAGCCCACCCTTTATGGGATTGATATCTATTCGTTTTCTGCAGTTTCGAGGAATAATCATCCATCATAATGATCTCTCTCTCCAGGGCTGCTGTCTAACTCCCCCAGCTGCTGAGGACTTTATCTCTGAGGTGGTGTGTTACACTGCCCAGCCAACCCCACAGCCATGGCGAAAGCAGAGTGCTAATGGCTGCAATATCAACCGCCAAATTCAATTATTCTCTACCCTTCAGCGGTTCCAGTCCCTATACCTTCAATATGCGCCCGGTGGCTCCCAGGACCTCGCTGTCCTCACACTTCCAGGCCATCTGTGTGTGTGTGTGTGTGTGTGTGTGTGTATGAATACAGTATGTGTTTGTTTGGGTGTGTGTGCATGTGTGTTTCACGGTGCCCTGAGCCCCAGACAGAAGGATGAGACCAGGGCCACCGGTGTCACTGAAGGTCCCCTCCTCAGGGGTGACCATCTGGCCCAGGAAATCAACAAGGCGCGGTCATATCCTGTCTGATCTGGAAGACTGGCCAATCACACGACCAGCCGGAACAAACAGCGCCCAGAATCTCCTCACAGATCAGCCCGGCTTCTCACTGGCTTACGGGAACTCTTTAACTGATCAGAGCAACAAGGTGCTTTAAGACAATCATAGATCAATACGGCAACTCCAGCCAGCCAGCTCCCTGACTCACATCTACAGTGCGTAATGGTAGTTATGAGTTATTGATCGACTGATCAGTTCCGCCTCTCTGAATAAGGATGTCGGATAATGCGTTGAGGATTTTGATTGGTCGACGTCAATCGCGCGTCACAACGCCCGTGTCCACAAAGACGTGTTGTCCTCAGCGCAGCTGAAACGCTGTCTTGTCTGGACTCAGACTGTGCCAGTCACAGACTAACATCGGCGAGCCTGCTATTGTCCGAGGCCTATTATGCTTATATGTGTGCACTGCAGTTTACTCTGTCTGCAATCACTCTCCCATTTGTCTCAGGCGATGAAGAGGGCAGTGCAAAGCTCCACTCTAGTGCAAGGAGGACGAGAGCAAGCTCTCCTCTCCAGCTGACTAACACACACACACACACACACACACACGCACACATACACACACACACAGTCCAGACACTGCGTCTCCCTGCCTGACAGAGCACAGAAACAAAGGGTGACCAGGCTGGGCTCGGAGGAGATGAGTGTTAGCCCAGTCCTGGGGAGGAGGTTAGCCCAGTCCTGGGGAGGAGATGAGAGTTAGCCCAGTCCTGGGGAGGAGATGAGTGCTAGCCCAGTCCTGGGGAGGAGGTTAGCCCAGTCCTGGGGAGGAGGTTAGCCCAGTCCTGGGGAGGAGATGAGTGTTAGCCCAGTCCTGGGGAGGAGATGAGTGCTAGCCCAGTCCTGGGGAGGAGATGAGTGTTAGCCCAGTCCTGGGGAGGAGATGAGAGTTAGCCCAGTCCTGGGGAGGAGATGAGTGCTAGCCCAGTCCTGGGGAGGAGATGAGTGTTAGCCCAGTCCTGGGGAGGAGATGAGTGTTAGCCCAGTCCTGGGGAGGAGATGAGTGTTAGCCCAGTCCTGGGGAGGAGATGAGTGTTAGCCCAGTCCTGGGGAGGAGATGAGTGTTAGCCCAGTCCTGGGGAGGAGATGAGTGTTAGCCCAGTCCTGGGGAGGAGGTTAGCCCAGTCCTGAGGAGGAGATGAGTGTTAGCCCAGTCCTGAGGAGGAGATGAGTGTTAGCCCAGTCCTGGGGAGGAGATGAGTGTTAGCCCAGTCCTGGGGAGGAGATGAGTGTTAGCCCAGTCCTGGGACTCTCTGGTCATTCTCAACTGGCCTCTGTGCCACAGCAGAGCCCCAGGTGTGTCTCACCCCCCTGACCCCCCTGGGACTGGGCCGTTCAAGTGCAGCTCTTAGCAGATGAGCAGAATTCAGTTCACTGGCTCAGCAGAGAGTTGCTGCCTGTGTTGTAGGGGAGTATTCAACACCCACTCTCACTAACTGTACATTTGATATTTTTTATTGTCGGTGGCCTAGTCTTCTTCTCCCCAGTGTATGTGTGTGTGTATGTGTGTGTGTGCGCGCGTATCTGGGCCATAGATTTGTTGTTATGTAGAGCAGTGACACAGACAGAGGACCTGGGTCCGGCTCTGACGTTATCTGCTAATTAGTGTCACGTCTATTTTTTCACTTGAGGAAGAAGATCTCGGAGGAAGAAGAGCTCGGATGTGAAATCGCCAGAAGGCTCTGAGAACACTAAGGGCCGAATTCACTAAAGGATTGCGCAGCTTTTCCTGACGCAAAGCCTGTGCAAATAAGTCAAAAATTATGTTTGCTATTCACAAAGCCCTCGCAAAGGGTGAAATACGGTGTTAACTGCGTTGCGTTCGTCATTGCGTTGCTCTGCGCCGGTGTTATTAGCTCATATTTAAATTAGGTAATATGGGCGGAGAATGTTCCCCTTTCTATGCAAATGAACATTATTGCAAAACCCGCCCAATTCACAAACATCGGCGCAAATTGCCTCACGCAGTTAAAGTGAAATTAATACCGTTTTCAGAAACGTGGTGGTATTTAAGCGCAAGGGGTGTCATGGCCAGCCTTTCCACTGATCATGGCAGCAGTGATCGTTGCGAGGCGAAGGCATCGCAATGCCAGGCATGTTGTTCGTGAGAGAATATTTAGAAGAAGGTCACTTTTTGATTTAACACTAGAACCACCGTGGTAGCTGTTTGGACACCAGAGCGCGCAGCTCTTCAGCCAACTGGAGGATGAAGTCGCGTCTGGGGAGGCTCAGTTGACTATGCGTCTCTCCACCCGTCCCCAGCGAGTCCAAGCTCCCCCAATGAATATAATAGCCTACATAGCACGAAACTGTGCGTATAATAGTCTATACGCGAAACTGCGCATTCCCTATAGCTGTTCATTGAACGGCTGGGGGCCGTTATAGGTAGGCTATAAATAAATAAATAAAAACATAGCCTACACAATATTTGTTTTATTTGAATGGTCTTGAAAATATTTTGCTTTTGTATCATAGGTGACGGCAGGTATCATCTTCAGCCATGGATGATGACTCCCGTGCGTAATCCTTCCAACGTTGGAGAGGCGGCGTACAACTGGGCTCACATCAGGACGCGCGGTGTGATTGAGCGCACATTTGGAATCCTGAAAAGCCGTTTAGATGCCTAGATCGTACCGGTGGGGCAATGTTATACACTCCCCCAAAAGTATGCCAGATCATCGTGCTGCAACTTGCATAACATAAAATGACAATTTTTCCTTTGTTCGTCTTTTTAAATCATTCCACCTCCGTTTGCAGTCTTCCGCGTTTACACACACAAATGGCACTGACTGATTGGGAAATTAAACCCCAAATATGATTTTTTGCTGCAGTCGTGATATTGTTTTGCCGAAAGCTGTGAGACATGTTTTTGAACCGCGTCCGTGAGGCCTTCAAGTTCGCTGTCTGAAAATCGTATCTTTCTTTTTCTGTCTGCCATCGTCCAATGATATGCATACGAGTTGTATGCGCTGTATGCGCAGTATTTATAGTCATTTCCTATCTCAGCAGCAAATTGCACTCAGCCGCAAACACCGAATGGGCGTGTTTGCGCTGGGATATTATTAGCGCAATGTCTTTAGTGAATAGGTTTTTAAAACGGAGCACATAGCGGGCGCAACTGACGCGCAATATAATGGGGCAATTAGCGGGCGCAATTTGCTTTAGTGAATTCGCCCCTAAGTACTCAACCCCCCCCCCCCCCCCCCCCCCCCCTGGCGTTTACACCCTGTGTTATTCTCGCGTCAGCAAACATTATATCGTTATTTCTTGGACACTAATCCTGTTTAGGCACCCAGTTTCATATCACTCCGGGCTTTTTTTACATACTGTATTTCCAGTTGTCCCCCTGCATTTAGCAGTCAGCTTTACATTGTATATGCATTGTTCACCGAGCATGAAAATCGGCCTATTTAATGACCACCTCCCAATCTTTTCAAGATTATGTAGCTAACCATACAGAACATGGCTCATTGATCTGCGGCTACTGACCCAGGAAAAGGTGACACTGTGCTGTGCTAGCATGCTATATTAGCGTTAGCGGTAGCCACTTTGCTTCATTATACGAGTCTCCCCCCCCCCCCAGAAAATAATTTCCATTTAATGTGTATGACACAGATCAGTCAGTAGAATT
>NC_140251.1:14784995-14824995 GCF_949987555.1 Borostomias antarcticus
CTCCTTTATGTACACCCGTCAAACTCAACCCCTTTCAAACCCAGTCATTTGATTTATTTTAAATACATGTTTTATGTGCAGTACATACCCCCTTCTACCCATACAGTAGACACCTGAGGGTTGTAACAAACATACATTTGGTAGCTTCTGTCCCCAATGAGGAACTAAAGACTTCTAACTCTTGTGTTCTTTTTGGAATAGGGTTCCTAAGCAGAAGCAGGAAGAGCCTTCCCATGGGACCTTACAGTATTTAGGAAAAGAAAAAAAGTATGCTAGTCAACGGCGATAAACATATAGTTTCTCGATCCCATACAGTATGAATTGTGCCATGACCATTACTCATATTATGTTTGTCAATTTAAAACAACATTTTGAAAGTCAAGAAAGTCGCAGTTTGTCGTAAAATTGTAAAGCAGTTATTCCAGAATTAGTTTAAACTGATTAAAAGAGGTGAAACTCACTATTAGTCTGGCCATGTTGAGAGCTGCAGGAATGCGAAAGGAGAGTTAGTCAGTTCTGTAAGAGCTGGCATGTGGAATCGGCATTTTGGTGAGTGTTGTTAAACAAGTGTAATGTCAGTTAGCTAATATTAGCTGATAGCCGATTAGCTGATTAGCTGATATTAATTTGCGAGCTAACCGATTTTGATGGTCATGGCACAATTCAAACGGGATCAAGAAATGATTCTGTCCGTTCACTACCGTTCATATTTCTTCTGATTTAAGGTCCCATGGGGGTTTTCTAGTCCTGCTTCCTCTTAGGCACTCTACAGTCAATCCATATCTCATATTTTAAGTACTAAAGGCACAGTGGGGCTTCATCATGCCCCCGTTACTGTAAGCATTTTTTCAGTAAGAGCTGTTAGCAAAGGAAATGACCTTCAGTTTTGAGCACTTTGCAGAAAGATGAATGGAATGGGAGAAAGGGAGGGGAATACTGAGGACTGGAAGCACGGAGACAGTGACCGACTGGGTTTGACTGAGGGAGGAGACAGTGACTGACTGGGTTTGACTGAGGGAGGAGCCAGTGACTGACTGGGTTTGACTGAGGGAGGAGCCAGTGACTGACTGGGTTTGACTGAGGGAGGAGACAGTGACTGACTGGGTTTGACTGAGGGAGGAGCCAGTGACCGACTGGGTTTGACTGAGGGAGGAGCCAGTGACTGACTGGGTTTGACTGAGGGAGGAGCCAGTGACTGACTGGGTTTGACTGAGGGAGGAGCCAGTGACTGACTGGGTTTGACTGAGGGAGGAGCCAGTGACTGACTGGGTTTGACTGAGGGAGGAGCCAGTGACCGACTGGGTTTGACTGAGGGAGGAGCCAGTGACTGACTGGGTTTGACTGTGGGAGGAGCCAGTGACTGACTGGGTTTGACTGAGGGAGGAGCCAGTGACTGACTGGGTTTGACTGAGGGAGGAGCCAGTGACCGACTGGGTTTGACTGAGGGAGGAGAGCAAGTAGGGGTAGACCTATAGGCCAGGGAGTGCTTCCGCAATGACAGTGGTCCAGCGAGAGATCTCTGTTAATGAAACATACCCATGTCCATACCCTGTCCCCTATGTCCATACCCTGTCTCCCATGTCCATACCCTGTCCCCCATGTCCATACCCTGTCCCCTATGTCCATACCCTGTCTCCCATGTCCATACCCTGTCCCCCATGTCCATACCCTGTCTCCCATGTCCATACCCTTTCCCTCATGTCCATACCCTGTCCCCTCTGTCCATACCCTGTCCCCACGTCCATACCATGTCCCCCATGTCCATACCCTGTCCCACAAGTTTGGTTCTTTACGAGCAGCTAGCCCTGCTCTATTCTTAAGTGTTCTCTTCTTCCAGGCCACGCCCTTGGCTGCTCTTCCCTTGGAAGTGCTTTCTAGCTTTGAAATGGGTTTGCTGCCGAGGAAAATGGCCTTGAGTCTCAGCTAAGATGATGATGGTGATGAGAGTGATGATGATGATGATGATGATGATGATGGTGATGAGAGTGATGATGATGATGATGATGATGATGGTGGTGAGGAGAGTGATGATGATGAGACAAAGTATAGGTTGTCAAGGTGAGTCTGCCCTTGAGTTCCTTCCTCTCAAGGTCTGGTCAACAGCCAGTAGTGATGTGAGTGTGTGTGTGTGTGTGTGTGTGTGTGTGAGAGAGAGAGAGAGAGAGAGAGAGAGAGAGAGAGAGAGAGAGAGAAATCATGTTTAGGATTGAGTATGTGGGAATATTAAAGTATGTGTGTGCATGCTTTTTGCAAGTGTGTGTGTGAGTGTGTACGTGCGTGCGTGCATGTGTGCGTGTGTGTGTGTGCGTGCATGTGTGTGTGTGTGTACGTGCGTGCGTGCGTGTGTGTGTGTGTGTGTGTGTGTGTGTGAGACTGAGGGCTTAAGAGATTAGACCTTCCCTTGGCCGTGGCGACGGGAAGACGGACCGTGGGCGGAGCCTGTCTCGACGGGGAGCCTTCTTCATCAACACCCCGCCATTTGCATGGCTCCCGCTCCTGTTCACTGAACCAGGCTAAGCTTCTCTCTCTGTCTGCTGAGGACAGCTCCTCCATCCGGCCCTGCTCATTTGTTAGACAGACAATGGAGCACAGGCTCTAGGACCTTTGGCGGCGTAGTCCGTCGCACGTTTGAGAGGATGGGGACCTGGGTCACTCAGTACAGTAGCTCCTTTCCTCACACACACCTCTGGCATGACACCGCTACCTCCAAGGTGAGGAGCAACAACCTACAAACGTTACTCACTTCTACCTGTAAAAGGGATGTAACATGAAGTTGTTTTTTGGTGTCCTTGAGGTCTTGTGTCATGTGGCCCTGGGTATAGGTATAGGTATAGGTATAGGTATATGTATAGGTATAGGTATAGGTATAGGTATAGGTATAGGTATAGGTATAGGTATAGGTACTGCATTTGTAATGCGCTCCCCATCCAGTTGTTACACTGGCCCGGAGCGCCAAATGTTTTTTTGCTTCCCTCTGGAATATGTAGGGGTGGGACGTCTGCCCACCTCCCTTGTTCTCTGTAAAGCGCATTCTGTTACCTCTGTGTATGAAATGCGCTATACAAATAAAGCTTTGATTGATTGATTGATTGATTGATTGATTGATTGATTGATTGATTGATTGATTGATTGATTGATGTGTGAATACGGTACTGCATGGTATTGTACTGTAGGTGGATTCAGGGATTCAGTACAGTAAAGTGCATCACTAAGGCAGATAAGCAGGACGCTTGTGGCTCCTTCTATGATGACATTAAACCATTCTCTTTGGTTGGACTTAATCTGTGGCCTCTAATGTTGGATTCATTCCTTTAATCCAGTAATGTGGTGAATAATAGGGTTAGGAACTTGGAAACTCAACATAGATTATCGTTTTTATTGTTTGTCCTATTTATCTATGTGCTAATTGTTTTAATTTGAGATTTGAGTTGCTATTCAGTGCTCTATTTCCCTCTCCGGAGAGTGACATTGACGCGAGGTGTTGGATCTGTCAGGCGATAATTACAGCTACTGGTGTTAGAGAGAGCCCGCTGTGATGCAAGTGGGGGGTTGGAGATGTGTAGGCACCAAAGCTTGTCATTGCTATCCCATAGAGACCACTTAGCTTGATATTCACAGGGCAGATGTGTCACTAAGTAATTGAACAAAGAGCCTGTCCTTTTTGAGTGCAGGCCTCATCCGACCTTTGCCTATAACTTAATGAATCATGTTAAGGATTGAAATGACACTCTTTTCCCCCCATACTTCAGTGCACATGGAGTGGAATGTGTAGCAGGTTGCTACATGTATGTGTGATGATTGGATTGAAAGGTCGTCACAGTGCAGTGCCTCACAGAGTTGTTAGTGATTACCTGAGTAGAAAAATGAACCTCGAAAACCCATTTTCTCCATGAGCGAGACTTCATAGACCTGGTTATAAAATTCAGTGTGTGGGACAGTGCCATCCAATGGCAGCATTAATACAAGAGAAAGGTCAGATAAATAAAGCACCCTAGCTCCTTTGTGGGGTGACAGTTAATGCCCCATAACCGATATGGATGGTAGACTGGTTTGAATCATAACCTCAGCCATCATGAGATCTTCGCCATGAAACAGCTCTATAAAAATAAAAAAAATAGCACATTTCATAATTTTGGTGCCATACTGTACATCCAGTTGGAATGGTCGCTGCCATTCTTTCGTCCGTGTAAATACTGTAGCTCTACTTTTTCTAGTGTAATACTGTAAGCTATGAAATTACAGAGACCATGAGACAACATGCATGCTACCAGTCATGACTTCAGTGTAGATTGTCCTCCTCCCTCAACGTATAGTATGCTTAAACACCATTCTAAGTGTGCACTGAGCTTATAGTGATGTGTATAGTGATTTATGTGTTGGCGTATAGCCCATACTCATGCATTGAGTGAATGGCGTTATTGATATTCAGGGTTAGGGTTAGGGTTGTGACCCTGATGCATTGTGATGACTGCAGGTCCTGGATAAATAGCTTACATCAGCGTGACAAGTGGCTGGTGAGAGTGACTTGGAAAGCAGGCCATGACTGGACCGTCTGGGACAAGCTTACAGGGCTGCTACTGTGGGACTTCACCTGGGCTCACGGAGGTGTGCACTGTGGAAGACTTTGTGCAAAGTCTGACCCTTTGTGTGTAAAACACGTATTGTTGTGAATGTGTCAATGAAATCAATAATCAGTGGTGTTCTCTTTGGTTCGCATTATAGTGCAACAACTAGCATTATTCTCTTCTCCTCTTTCCTCCTAAAGGCCCAAGGACAAAAGGCCCATGTCAAGTTAAAGCTTTTGAGACATGATTTATTCAACTGGAAGGTATGACTAAAGGCTTGTAGATTTAGATTTTTAAATTCCATGAACCAAGCTGTTATCAACTGTGAAAGTAAATAATCTCAGCTATATTTTTGTGCCTGTGGTGCCGAGAAGCTCTCTGGGAGCAGCAGGGGCTCAGGACAGAACATGTGGAGGATCTGACTCTATGTGCAGGTGTCAGCTGGCTGCTTCCTCTCCAGTCTAATAGACCTGGATGATGAATGTTTATCGTTCCTCTAATACAGTCTCTGTTGCTCCTCTGGGATTACCAGGGAATAGCAGCTCCAATCTTCTCATGTAAAGATAATGAACCCGGGGTGGAGTTGAAGTGTACATAAAATCCTCTTTCAAATCTGAGATGAAGTGTATGAATTGTGTTGCTTGGTTTTCTTTGGCCTTAGCTCCTTTCCATTGCAAAAATCAATTATTTGGGAATAAATTATTCATGATGAGGCTAGCTATGATATTTAACACTGCTATTGGCTAGTGGAATAACAATGATTCAGCATGAAACTACGTTTGGCGAATGCTATAGCAGTAAATCAAATCAAATCAAACGTTATTTGCATAGCACATTTCGGACATGAATGCAACACAATGCGTTTCACAGCAAAGTAAAATGGAATAAATAAGACAGTAAAAGGCTACAAGACATAAATAAATTATAGATAAATAGTAAGTGAGAACTGAGTGTAAAAGAGACTAACACACTAAGAGCATTTGAAAGCAAGACTAAAAATATGTTTTAAGAGAGATTTATTTTATTTTATTTATTTGTTAAATCTCCACATCTCCCCCCACTCACCCCCGCTTAAGCCCTCTGGTAGGCTATCCCAGAGACTTAAGCCCTCTTGTAGGCTATCCCAGAGACTTAAGCCCTCTTGTAGGCTATCCCAGAGACTTAAGCCCTCTTGTAGGCTATCCCAGAGACTTAAGCCCTCTTGTAGGCTATCCCAGAGACTTAAGCCCTCTTGTAGGCTATCCCAGAGACTTAAGCCCTCTGGTAGGTTATTCCAGAGACTTAAGCCCTCTTGTAGGCTATCCCAGAGACTTAAGCCCTCTCTTGTAGGCTATCCCAGAGACTTAAGCCCTCTTGTAGGCTATCCCAGAGACTTAAGCCCTCTGGTAGACTATCCCAGAGACTTAAGCCCTCTTGTAGGCTATCCCAGAGACTTAAGCCCTCTTGTAGGCTATTCCAGAGACTTAAGCCCTCTGGTAGGCTATTCCAGAGACTGTGGGCATGAAAGATAAACATTGCCTCCATATTTCTTAGTCCTGGGCTTTGGTACAGTACAGCTAGAAGGCCAGTGCCAGAGCAGAGGACGGCGAGACTCGACAGAACGCATTAATTGATTTAATCTTAAAGTCAATTCTGAGACTCACAGGCAGCCAGCCAGTGCAAAGTCTGGTCTTGGTCAATAATAAAACGATAAAAACAATAAAAAGATAAAAGTCAAATAGAAAAAGTCATAGAAATCAAATAAAATGCATTAAAAAAAATAAAACCCACACATAATCTGTCCCCAATTGGCTGTTTTCGCTAAATGACTGGAAAATAGACAACTACAGTATTTTTTCCAAGAGTTGGCTATTTTCCCCAACAGCGTGGCTATCAATACAGTAGATGGCCATTTTCCTGAAATGAGTTTAGCATAAGACAGTCTAACAGCTTAATTTTCTCCCCTCATTTCAATTCAGTCAATATTTCGTCTCCCTCCCTTCTTCCCTCTCTCTCTTTACCAGCAGCTTTGGGAGGATGACAACGTTTTCCTCTCCACAGTGACCACAACATCAGCAATGATACGGATCATCCTCCACTTTCTCCTCATGTTCTCTGTCTCATATTTTATCAACACAAGCCCAAATCCACCTTACATTCTCAATCTGAACAGAAATGTGGTCTGTGGTGGGGAGCCACACGTTATGGGACCCTCTTTTCGCTCTGACAGTAAACTATTTTCTTAGGACATTTCACACAGTTGACCGGTGGTCATTGTAAGTCCTCTGATTGAGACCAATCCAGTGTAAACCTCATCATGGCGTTTCTCCATCTGGATTAAGCTACTATACATCTGCTTTCAATGACTGGTGTGGTGGTGGTGGTGTGGTGGCTTTGAAGAAGAGGAGGATAGATCAAGACCTCCCTCCTCCATCTTGTTTGTGAGATCTACCGCCGCTCTTCCACCCCCCATGCATCCTTGTCTCTGACCCGTCTTATTAAGGCATGCCCCCATGAACACCCCCTCGTTATGATGCAGTTCAGACCAGACCAAGCCTAGAAGAGGAGGTGGGTGGGGGGCCTGCTCTCCTCAGCTCTCTCTCTCTGTCCGTCAATCATGGGGGAGGGGCTAAACCACGGCTCACATTACTGGTTACTGGAGTGAGGAGATTGAAACAGCCGAATCTGTAACCAATGTGTGATATTAAGAGTCCAGCGCAACATACCCTGATGAGAAAAAGGCCAGAACACCAGGCCACAGGCAATCATTTTGCCATGTCTGGTTCTGAGGTGTGATTGATGGTGTAGCAGGAATGGAATGGCCTTGTTTAAGGAATGGAATGGCCTTGTTTAAGGAATGGAAGGGCCTTGTTTGAGGCCTGCTAAGTGACCTTAGCTGGTGACCGAGTGTGATAAGTGAGTGAGGCATTCCGATTCAGATTCTTGTTTTGTTACATCCATTGTACAGGTACAGGCCAGGGGAGTCAAATTCATCGGCTGTCCCCTCACCCTGTGCATTCACACTGGCAGTGGCGGGGATCTGTATCCAACCTTGGGGGGGACATTTACATTGAAATTTTGCAAGAGTATTTTTTTGGGGGGACATCTTCCTACGCGGCTGTATGGTCATTTGAATGCCACTACCCCAATCTAAATATTGTGTGGGGGGGGACAATTTTAATGATCTCAAATATTGGGGGGGGGGGGGGGGGGGACAGGTCCCCCCTGACCCCCCCAGGATCCCCACCCCTGCACACGGGTAGAGCAGAATGAACCACTTCCTGCTACTGATGAAGTTGGAGGCCATTAGACAGGTTGCTCTAGAGTTCAACACTTCTTTTCCAACGTGCATCTTATGTGCGAAACACTGAGTGAGAAAACAGTTTGCTTGGTGAGGAAGTGGTTCGGCTTGATCAGCCCCACCACCAGAGAGATTATGCCCCAGTCCAAACAGGAAGGTGAGCTCGGCGTTCCAAATGTGGAGTGGATTTACAACGCTACAAGGTTGACCCACCTGACCGACATGGTGAACAGTGACAATAAAACTGTCAGAGAACTAACTATCTAGATCGTCCTTGTTTCTTGATATGAAGCGACGGAAAGTTCCCCTGGCAGGTGCGGTGAGGGCCTCAAGATGGACACACACTCTGCTCAAAAATGTTGCAGTTGATGATGACATACTGTAGTCACTTTTACAGTTAAAGACAGATTACAAGTCCTCCCAACCAGGCTCAATCTCTCTGCACCACGAATATAGTTCAGTTACTGAAACATTGTCACACATTCTGAATGGCTGCTATGTGTACAAAGGGTTGTACATCGCAAGGCATGATAGGATTGTTGACCTGTTAGTTAAGGGCATAATCCCATAAGTTCACTCTTCAGCCAAAACCTTTATACACTCCTGTGTTTTATCTTCCATGTTCAACCTGTGTAATAGTGAACACAATGTATTTTCAAATGTTATAGCTAGGGTTGCAAAGGGGTGGAAAATTTCTGGTAAATTTCTGGAAAGTGTCCGGAAATTTACCATGGGAAGTTAAAGGAGTAGTAAAGGAAAAATGCATGTTGAACCCTGTTTTAAGGTTACTTTTTTTTTCTTTTTTTTTTACATTACAGTCATTTAGCAGACGCTTATGCTTGCATGCAGACTTATGATCATATACAATGGTTCAGATCAAAACGTTGACAAAACTAGCACTTTTGAGAAAGTCTGATAATTGCTCTACTATGGTTTAGGTCATACAATGGATGTGGGTGGGCACCTTGAAAAATCATTAAAAAAAACATGTTAAACTCTCAATTTCAAAGACAAGAAACTCACCTAGGTGTTAGTTGGTGTTCTGACATATAATTCGCCATAAAGTAAGATTGTAGTTCATCTGGAAAGGCTTTTTTAAATATTTAGCATAGAACTATTTAGTCGCAGCACATACGTGTGTAAACTTCCGCAAACTAGGTAGCCTAGCAACTTAATAACAATAGCTACCGTAAGTAGTTCCGCTTCCTGAATCCCCTCTGCGGATTGATCTACACATCTACAACGGTCGCTTCAATACAAGTCAGTCCTTTGCAGCCAGCACACGGTTCTTTGCCGTGCTCTGCTGGGGAGGCAGCATCCAGGCAGGGGAGTCAAACACGCTGAACAAGCTGCTGAGGAGACAATGGAGTCTGTGGTGGAGAGGAGGATGAGGAGCAAACTGAAGTCTGTTCTGGACAACCCCTCCCATCCCCTCCATGGCGAGCTATGGCAGATGGGAGCACCTTCAGCCACAGGCTCCTCCCACCCACAGGCTCCTCCCACCCAGGTGTGATATGGAGCGGTTCAGACATTCCTTTGTGCCAGCAGCCATCAGACTGTATAACAGTGCCTGAGCTTTTGAGTGTTGTGGAGGTGAGCATGTATATTTGTGTATTACTAGATACATGTGTGTATGTATATTTGTGTATTACAGATACATGTGTGTATGTATATTTGTGTATTACTAGATATATCTATATGGCCTGTATGTATGTATGCATGTATGCGTTAGGGTTTGAGGCTGGTGGAGGTATAGGACCCAATAGCAGATGGCAGGCAAGCAGTGCAGGTTCAAAATATAGGTTTTAATATCCAAAAATAAACACCGGGAGGAAACTCACTAACATTAACAATGAACCGACAGAACAAAGGAAACAGGAGGGCATATATACTCTGGGAGAACAATCAAGGAACAACGTACAGGTGTGCAACAAGACATAACGAGACACAGGTGCAGACAATCACCCAGACAAGGACAGAGGGATACCAACAAGACACCAACACAAGGACAGAGGAACAAGGACACAAGGGAAGGGAACAGGGAACGAGGCTGGGACATGGAAATAGAGGGGGGAACTAGAGGGCCAGGAGAGGGACTGGAGTGACGTGAGACTAGTGAGGGGACAGGTGTCTAGAGCTGGGAGGACACAAACCAACATAGAAGACAAGACAACAGACAAGGAGGAAGAACAAAACCATGTGACAAAGTGATCAAAGTGTACAAAGGTCTCTGGGGGTAGTGCAGGGGCAGTCACTGGGAGGGGAGGTGCTCAGGGTCCAGGAGGGTCCAGGGGGCACAGGAGCTCAGGGTCAGGATTCCAGGCCGGGAACAGGCTGAGCAGGGCGAACCAGGGGGCACGGGCGAAGGTCTGGACCGGGAGCAGGGGGCGAGCAGAACAAACCAGGGGTCCGGAGCGGGGGCGAGGGTCTGGACTGGGAGCAGGGGGCGAGCAGAACGACCCAGGGGTCCGGGGCAGAGGCGAGGGTCTGGACCGGTGGACCAGCGATCCGGGGCAAACTAGGGGTCCGGGGCAGGGACGAGGTCCAGACTGGGAGCAGGGGGTGAGCCGTGGCGGACCCAACCCGAACCATAACAGTATGTATGTATGTATGTATGTATGTATGTATGTTTGTATGTATGTATGTATGTATGTATGTATGTATGTATGTATGTATGTATGTATGTATGTACAGGTATGTATGTATGAATGTACATCCTTGCTGTGATTTCTATCTATCTATCTATCTATCTATCTATCTATCTATCTATCTATCTATCTATCTATCTATCTATCTATCTATCTATCTATCTATCTATCTATCTATCTATCTATCTAATACCCTAAGTTTACTAATAAATAAATTGACCTTACTAATAAATTGTTCCAGTTGTACTTTAGAGTAAAAGACAGGAGTGAAAGTTTTGTCCTTAGCTTGTAGTGTGGATTTTTCATCATTGTTTGTTGGTGCCGATAGAATAATGAACAGATGACCGTGAGTAGCAGACTGTGATCGCCTGGTGCCCAAGAACAAAACCCTTCCAGATTAAAATGACTGTTTGCATAGTTTTCTTCGCAGACACAAAAGGCCTTTTGCAAAGCTCAACTGCTCCTTTGGGGAGGTGTTGCTAGGATACGGGTAGCGTGAAGATGAAATCCCCTCTGTCTCGTTCCTCCAGCTGCAAAGCCCACACATTATCTGTGTTTGCTTCTCTGCGTGCGTGTGTGTGTGCGTATGTGTGTTTGTGCATGCATGCGTGTGTGTGTGTGTGTGAGTGTGTGTGTGTGTGTGTGCGTGTGTGTACGTGCGTGGACCCGTACGACCATGACCAGCATTATTTACAGTATTGTCTCTTTCCTCATAATCCATTCACTGTAATGGGTGAGACTGTTGTCTGAAGATCGTCAATCCTCTCGGATCCCCCACCAACCAACATATGTATATATGTATATTACTAGATATATCTATATGGCCTGTATGTATATATCTATATGGCCTGTATGTATGTATGTATGTATGTATGTATGTATGTATGTATGTATGTATGTATGTATGTATGTATGTATGTATGTATGTATGTATGTATGGCTCTTCCAACAGAATCAATAAGATCAGTTATACAATTACAACAAAACCTTGGCAAACCTGTGACAGCCTGCCTGTTATCTTTAGGAATTAAACTCAATTTTAAATGAATTGTAGCTTGAAGCCAGTGTAATATAACATCCAAACAAGATGTTCCAATCTGGTCAAATGTATCAGTGAGCTATCAATCTGTGTTGACCCTATGTGTGTCTGTAGGGGCCTGGTCTGTGTGTGTCTGTGGTCTGTGTGTGTCTGTGGTCTGTGTGTGTCTGTGTGTGTCTGTGGTCCGTGTGTCTGTGGTCTGTGTGTGTCTGTGTGTGTCTGTGGTCTGTGTGTGTCTGTGTGTGTCTGTGGTCTGTGTGTTTCTGTGGGAGCCTGGTCTGTGTGTGTCTGTGTGTGTCTCTGGGGGCCTGGTCTCTCTGGGGGCCTGGTCTCTCTCTGGGGGCCTGGTCTCTCTGGGGGCCTGGTCTGTGTGTGTCTGTGGGGGCCTGGTCTCTCTGTGGGGGCCTGGTCTCTCTTGGGGCCTGGTCTCTCTGGGGGCCTGGTCTCTCTGGGGGCCTGGTCTCTCTCGGAGCCTGGTCTCTGTGGGGGCCTGGTCTCTCTGGGGGCCTGGTCTCTCTCGGAGCCTGGTCTCTGTGGGGGCCTGGTCTCTCTGGGGGCCTGGTCTCTCTGGGAGCCTGGTCTCTGTGGGGGCCTGGTCTCTCTGGGGGCCTGGTCTCTCTGGGAGCCTGGTCTCTGTGGGGGCCTGGTCTCTCTGGGGGCCTGGTCTCTGGGGGCCTGGTCTCTCTGGGGGCCTGGTCTCTCTGGGGACCTGGTCTCTGTGGGGGCCTGGTCTCTGTGGGGGCCTGGTCTCTCTGGGAGCCTGGTCTCTGTGGGGCCTGGTCTCTCTGGGGGCCTGGTCTCTCTGGGGGCCTGGTCTCTCTGGGGGCCTCTCTGGGAGCCTGGTCTCTCTGGGGGCCTGGTCTCTCTGGGGGCCTGGTCTCTGTGGGGGCCTGGTCTCTGTGGTAGCCTGGTCTCTCTGGGGGCCTCTCTGGGAGCCTGGTCTCTCTGGGGGCCTGGACACTGACTAGTGATGCGTTTCATTACCAGTCTGTCCCCGTGGCCCACGGCTCCCAAGGGAGAAACACCGGGAGCCATCGCCCACCCTTCTCCTCCTACTCTGCACAAGTGTGTTACAGAAACAGCTGTTGCTTGTCATATCCTGTTTCCCTGTATTCACTTGAGATGTGGTGCTTGGGTCTGGTCTGGTCTGGTCTGGGCTGGTGTTAGGGGGCAGTGAACGCTTAGCGACGGCTCACACAGCTAAACACACACAGATAGCTCTCAGGGTTGCTCAAGGCAACCATGGACCTGATCATTCGTGTCAGTCTGTTAGGGGGATGCTGGTCCACTGTTGACAGTTGACAGTTGCCACTGTCCCCAAAACTGTCAACACCTCAGGGAAGCAGCCCTGCGTGGGCTGGGGCACGGACGTGGAGGACCAGTCATGGATTATGGCATCAGTTGATTCAGTACAGTACAGTCAGTGTGGCCTCAGATTCAGATTCAGAGTTTATTCGTCACATACATAAGACAACGTAGTGAAATGTAACAGTCGGCTCCGTAGTACAGTAAGTATACACACACAACAAATCTGACACAACAACAGACAAAAGCAATAACAGACAGACAAATATACATCCATGATGTCAGAGGGTTATTTCAGTTAAAATAAATATAAAGTGCTGTTACTCGGAGAACAAAAAGTGCTTAGTCAGTGCCATTTAGGTACCGGGTGGCCTGGGGGAAGAAACTCTTCCTGCGTCTCTCCGTTTTAGCCATCAGTGAACGGTACCTCTTCCCTGAGCCGAGCAGAGAGCAGAGAGCCAAGCAGTGGACTGGTCTCTCTCCGTACTGGAGGCTATCATGTACTGTACAACATGTTTCTTACCTGTAATGTGTGCAGGAGGAGGTCCAACCTTAGCAATGTCTTTTCAGAACTCGTGTTCTTAGTTTAACCTGCAGAGGCCGTGCGGTGTTACTGAATTGCTCAAGCACTTACAGAGACTGTATAACACGGGGAGACACAGATCGACCTACTTGGGTTTCTAAACAGGCTGTTGTACTGATTTGCTTTGCCTGGTGTGAGAAAGCGAGCGGGCTGTGATCCTGTTCACTCATTTTCTCGGCTCCCTGATTTAGTTGTGACTGTTCTGACACTGATGAGTCATGGCAAACCATTCTGGTGCATTAAGCCGGTCATTAGAGGAAATATCACCGCTTTGAACTTTAACAACGCCACCAAAATAGTTACGACTAAAGCATGAAAATTAAAGCTTTATATATTTTTCTTCTAAATGTATTATGGTTTTCAAGTGCCCTTAGCAACTTCGCTGAATTAATCGTTTTGGACTTAAATGATCTTATGGTGCAATGAAATTAATTTATACTTACAGTAATCTCTCCTGCTCTCCTTCTCTCTCTCTCTCTCCAACAGGAAACCCAGGCTGTCCTGCTGATGTTCTACCAGTTAGGGTTCTAAGCACCACTCCGGGAGGTTCCAGTTCTAGACTGAGCACCATGCAGTACCTCACCGGGCTCCTTCTAGGCCTGGTCCTGGTGATCCCCTCTACCGGTGAGTACCGGTACTAGCACACCAGCCTGGACACATACTGTACGTGAGTACCGGTACTAGCACACCAGCCTGGACACATACTGTACGTGAGTACCGGTACTAGCACACCAGCCTGGACACATACTGTACGTGAGTACCGGTACTAGCACACCAGCCTGGACACATACTGTACGTGAGTACCGGTACTAGCACACCAGCCTGGACACATACTGTACGTGAGTACCAGAACTAGCACACCAGCCTGGACACATACGTGAGTACCGGTACTAGCACACCAGCCTGGACACATACGTGCACTGTCCTTCTAACCCGGAGGGGGCCTAGTGTAGTGTGTAGTGTTCACTCTTGCGTGTTCAAAGTTTTCTCACCTTTTTGAGCATCATGCTCTAAACGAACCTCCCCTGATTAGGTACAGTATGATTGATTAGGTTTGATTAGTTCTGTTTAGTATTGAGGATGGGTTTAGGTTTGTTCTCCTGTATCAGCCTGTTTATTTAAAGATCTATCACTGAATTCTGCAGTAGAGGCTGGAAAGTGTTCTCCTTAGACCAGCGGGTCGTATCTGACTGATCCATCTAAAGCCCAGCATCCAGCCAACCAACCAGCAGAAATAGGTCATCCTCATACCCAGGGGAAATTGGAATGACATCTTTGGGCAGCAACCAACAAGGAGTCGGATGATTCATGTGCCATTGTTGCATAAATGACAGAAACGACACAGGTCAGAAGGTCAGCCGAGGCCGGGCCATTGTCCAGTGGCGTCATTTGCTTTTGTTTAGTCAGAGGTGATGGTGGAGACCATTTTGTTCCTGTACAGCTCCGTATACCTGGAACTCTCTCCAACAGACATTGAATCTAGAGCTGCTTCCCTCCGATACGGAGTTCAGAGCCGTGGCTCTAGACATTGGTTCATCAACTTGTCACTCTTTTGGATCTTAATTGTATTATTGTTGTAAATTGCTTATGTTTTGTTGATGTTTGTGTTTGCTTGTGAGCTCGTCGGCATTGGAAATGAGGGAAACCTCAATTGCCCCACGAGTTTAAATAAAGGTTTCACATGAAATGAAATGAAATGAAATGACATACTGTATGGTTGGCCAAAGCCACAGTACGTCTCATGTCCTGTACTGGCACGTCAAATGATGAAACCTACAGTAGCTTGGCAAGCTGAAGATTTAAGAGCTTTCTCATCTCAGTATTGTTCTTCCGGAGCAGCTGCCTTCAGTACGAGGCTGCTGTCCAGTGCCCGTCTGACAGGACTGGTCTCAGTAGAACACCGGGCAAAGAAATGCACAGGAAGCATGATCAAAACGCATCAAAACTCGCTGAGGTAGAACCTGAAGAAGACACTTGACTTGTTTGATATGGAGACTGATGGTTTAGACAGGTTTCCCTCTGGCATACAGAATACGCCACACTGCCTCCAGGGCCACCTGGGATATATGTATGCGAGGAAGAGAAATAGGCATTGTGAGCCCCCCCCCCACCCCCCCGAGACGTCTCTCTCTCCCCCCCCGAAACGCCCCCCCCGAAACGCCCCCCCCCAGACACACACACACAGTTTGAGGTACAACCTGAAGTATACACTTGACTTCACTTTGAGGTAGAACCTGAAGTATACACTTGACTTTTAATCGTGTGCTGTGATACTGTATATGATATAGAAGGAATGAAAGACTACTGTACAACGCAGTCCATTTGCCTTGGTGGATACTATACATAAAAACATGAACCTGTTGAAACATTGATGTTTTAATGTACATCATTGACGGTTTTGCTGACATGCTTGTTTTATTTTTTTTCCTTTCCGTGTCTCTACTCCAGCTGGATCCATGCATGGGGCGGGACCGGGCTTCTATGGAGGTAAGACTTCATACGTCTCATTGGTGTAATGTCTGTCAATCATCATAGATGAGTTGACATGTTGTAACGGCACCATAAACAGCACTATAGTCTATAACTCACGTAGCAACATCCTCGAAAGGGATTGAGCCAGTGTAGTTAAAGCTCTGATGAGTCATTCCGTTCACTGCCTGTTCCCAGCGGCGGTGTGTATTAGCATACAGTAGCTGTTTGATATGGAGACTGATGAGTCAGACAAGTTTCCCTCTGGCATACAGTATACGCAACACTGCCTCCATTTATGACAGGTCCCTCTCCAGGACATAGGCTGCTTCACATGCATTTATGACAGGTCCCTCTCCAGGTCATAGGCTGCTCCACATGCATTTATGACAGGTCCCTCTCCAGGTCATAGGCTGCTCCACATGCATTTATGACAGGTCCCTCTCCAGGACATAGGCTGCTTCACATGCATTTATGACAGGTCCCTCTCCAGGTCATAGGCTGCTCCACATGCATTTATGACAGGTCCCTCTCCAGGTCATAGGCTGCTTCACATGCATTTATGACAGGTCCCTCTCCAGGTCATAGGCTGCTTCACATGCATTTATGACAGGTCCCTCTCCAGCACATAGGCTGCTCCACATGCATTTGTGAATGACACCATTATGATCATCCAGGCAGCGGAGTGAACAGACAACACTGGTTGTGACGACAAAAGGGACGCCACGCATGGAACTAGAGAATTAATGAAATGTATAATAAAGGTTTTGACCAAACAAACGTTGGAAACCAAAGAAGCGCGCTCAGAGAGAAGGGTTCTCCTAGAACACGGGGCACCCCCAGGCTTTGAGCTCCTGGGCAGGTGCACACAGGTGCGCTGCAGCAATCATAAGGACGCTCCCGGTTTCTGGGCCACCAGGTGCGCTCCATCACCCCCCCAGCTCCGCCCACCAGCACCACCTGCAAAGGAAACCCAGGCAAGCAGAGCAGGAGGGCCGTAACATGAAGAATTCAAACTAATGCTTGGAAATAGACATCTGTTGTTCTTATATAATAATGTATTGACTACGCAGCCACGACTAAACCCATCGAAGAGGCTATTTTACGGTCAATACAATAGAAATAAAGTTGCTTGGGAGGAGAGAGAGGTCCACAGTCGTCAATACTTAATGAAATTAATTTGTAGGACTACAGACTGATTGTGGTATAATCTGTTTTCTAGGATATGTGAATGAAATGCTATCTGAATTACTGTTATTTCCATCGGCTTAAATTGTTTGTTTCATTGATTTAAAAAAGATCACTAACAAGTATTATTTCAGTTTTCTTTAAATCATTCCTAGTCAAAAACTTCACACTGCAACATCTCTGCTGGTTCGGAGTGTCGGCACTCATCAGACTCGATCGAAGGATCGTCTTGTTTTTAAGGTTCCTCGTTCTCGTACAGAACTTGGGCGGGCTGCGTTCTCTTATGATGCTCCGTATACCTGGAACTCTCTCCAACAGACATTGAATCTAGAGCTGCTTCCCTCTGATACAGAGTTCAGAGCCGTGGATCTAGACATTGGTTCATCAACTTGTCACTGTTTTGGATCTTAATTGTATTATTGTTGTAAATTGCTTATGTTTTGTTGATGTTTGTGTTTGCTTGTGAGCTCGTCAGCATTGGAAATGAGGGAAACCTTAATTGCCCCACGAGTTTAAATAAATGAAATGAAACAAAATTTGAAATGAAATGAAACGAAACAGAGCTGCACGCTAATGAAAACGCTAGTGTGCAGTACGCTTGGGTGGGAACCCAGCAGGTGTGACGGGGTTCTTCTCTGCGCCGGCACTATGGCTTTGTGTTCAGGAAGTCACAGCCGTGAGGTAGAAGGGAACTCATCCATGATTCATACTGGCGTCCCCCCTCTCGCCCCATGATCCATTCTGGCAGACTGGGACCCGCCCAGCATCTGGAAGAAAGCCCGAGCGTGGCTGTGCACGCCGTCATCGCGAACTGTCAAAGACGGCTTTGTTAGCCACTTACTCCGAGAACACTGAGCAGTGTGATTCAGAAAGTGGTCAAAAGTTTCTTGTAATGTGCAGAAAATGATCTACTGTACTTGCATGAACTTATCTATTTTTCGCTCTGGCTCATGAAACGAGTTGACTGTCATTTTTAGATGTGGTCTTTTGAAGACAACATGGCCTTTATGTTCAAGATTCCTTTATTTGTCACATGTAATGTACGGTGTTCAGTCACAGTGAAATGTTGCTGCCGGCTCCAAGATTAAGCTTGATACAGATAAAGACCAAAATACAAATTTACAAATGAACACTAATTACACAATAAGTACCCCTTCTATACAGTATAAGATGGATTATGTACGTGCTATAAGTAATAAATAACCGGGGGGTCATGGGTGAGTTATGTACATGCTCTAGCTATAATAGTTAAAATCACGGAAGGGGGGGGGGGGGGGGGGGGGGGGGGGTCTCTCAGGGGTCCTGAGTCTCTCTGTGCTCGCCCTGTGTGTTTGGTATCTTTTCCCTGACCGTAGCAGAGAGAAACGTCTGTTGCCTGGGTGGCAGGGGTCTCTCGGGATCCTGTTGGTCTTGGTCTTGCATCTTTTGGAGTAGATGTCTTCAGGGTGGTGGAGTGCCCCCCCCCCCCCCCCCCAAGGTAGTTCAACTGACCACACCACTCTCTTTAGGGCCTTGCGATCCTGAGATCCTGTTCCCGTACCAGGTGGTCATATTCCCAGTCAGGATGCTTATGTATCTCACACACTACTAGAACACAGATGGGGATGTTTACTTCATGCAGTATTTGATCCTTGCCAGTATGGTCACCACATCTGCATTCAGATGAGCGAACCAGGTTGTACTACATTACATTCTACGCTACCTCTCTGCATATCCACTGACCTGGGAGCAGCTGCCCCTGCTTTAATTAGAGTTATTCTGCATCTCAGCCTCTCTGCTCTGCTTCATATGAGACCAATGTTGTGATAACGGAATTATGTCGTGGCCGATTGGTCCGCAGTGCACATCCGCTGACACCCTGCCATTGGCCCTCAGGGTGGCAGACACACAGTGGTACTGTATCTGGTTGTCAGGATTGGTTAGGGGGACTTGCAGTGACTTACTGGCCAGACTGTCTCCTCCTCTCAGGGCATCAGAAGGATAATGAAATTGTCTGTCTGGAGGAGATGTTTCTGTGCACCAGAGCTGTTCCCGGTCTTTCCCCTTAGCAGATACAAATGCACAATCGTCCTAATCACCACATGTGGGTTCCAATTGCGAGAGGGAATGTTTGTGAGGTGAAGCAAGGCTAGACCCGACGGTAGACAATCCTCCATGGTTTTTTATTTTGTTACTTCTCTGTCACAGAGATAAACAATCAGATGACAGTCACAGGCGTGAACCAGACACGCTTGTCAGATGCAGGCGTGGATCGTGAGGACTGCGGATTTCACAGCTTCTGGATGGAGAATGATAGAGAACGTTACAGAAACAACACTTACTGTCTATCATCAACCATCGAGCAGTGAAGCTTATTGAAAACCCGGGCACGTTCGCTGCACATTTGACAATTGAACGCACGTGCAAACCCACACGCACACACACCACAGTGATTGACTGTCATAGAAATTCATTTCTATTATGGTTACTCCCTCATTATCCATAGACTGGGTCAGATTATCCATAGACTGGGTCAGATCAGGCCTCAGCAATGGTTAATTGATGTATTTGTCACTGTGTACACAACTGTGCACTATTTATAGCCCCTGCCTGCCTATCCCCTCCCAAACGGCAGGCTAGAGGCAGACTGTCAGCAGGGGGTAGTTTGGCTAGGAGAAAGGTTGTCAGAGGAAAACATGTTGTGACATTGGATGTTTATTTTCAGATACAGATACAATATCATCTCTCTCTTTCTCTCTCTCTCTCTCTCTCTCTCTCTCTCTCTCTCTCTCTCTCTCTCTCTCTCTCTCTCTCTCTCTCTCTCTCTCTCTCTCTCTCTCTCTCTCTCTCTCTCTCTCTCTCTCTCTCTCTCTCTCTCTCTCTCTCTCTCTCTCTCTCTCTCTCTCTCTCTCTCTCTCTCTCTTGGACAAGGTGTGCATTATTATTAACCAGCTCAGTGGCCTTGTGGTTAGAGTGCCCACCCTGAGACTGGGAGGTTGTGAGTTCGATCCCCGGCCGAGTCATACCAAAGACTATAATAATGGTACCCAATGCCTCCCTGCTTGGCACTCAGCATCAAGGGTTGGAATTGGGAGGGGCTAAATCACCAAATGATTCCCGAGCGCGGCACCGCTGCTGCTCAGCGCTCCCCCAGGGGATGGGTCAAATGCGGAGAACAAATTTCACACACTCAGGTGTGTGACAGTCATTGGGAAGAAGAAGATTATTATAATCTCTGTGGTTCACTTACCACATACCCTGACCAAAAACCTTTTGTAATAAAGTATGTGCCTTGAATTCCGCCTTGAAATGTCCTAAAGAGCCTTTCACTTCACCATGGTCACAGCAGGAGGAGGTGGTGACTGGCTGGACACTCAACTCTACTAGGCCCCTCGCCTACCAGTCTACCAACCATCATTCAGACCAGCAATATCAACCCCCGGCCATATCAGCTAATGTTATTACTGCCTGTGGCATACCTTAATGATGTTAAACGTACGGAAGAGCATTAAGGCCAACAACTGAGTTTTTTTTTTTTAAGCTTCTGCGTTTAAAGACAGAATTTCTGAGAAAAAAGTCAGAATTTCTGAGAAAAAAGTCAGAAATAACTTCTGAGAAAAAAGTCAGAATTTCTGACTTTAAACTCAGAAGCTTAAAAAAATAAATAATCAGTTGTTGGCCCTAATGCTCTTCCGTATAAACGCCAGTGCCAAGACTTACGAAAAACATATCTCCATCATAGACAAACAAGGTTAAATACTATCAGTCGGACTAATACTGTTACAGACAATCATCTCCTCAGGCTGATATGCGTGGACTGAGACTATTTGCTCTATTAATGGTCCTGGTCCGTTGCAGCTGTCACGGTCACATGCATCTGTCCTTTGAATTTTTGCAATGCTTGCACTAAATATGTCGGACCATGCCATCTGTGGTGAGCAAACATATTATATATATATAATTTTTTTAAACCTTTATTTTACCAGGGATGTCCTATTGAAGACAGAGGTCTCTTTTACAAAGGAGCCCTACTTTGGGAGTCTATACTGTAATTCTAGTCACTCATTCATTATTCTGTGTGATACTGCAAGACCCAGTGTACTTTCTTGTTGGTCTCTCCCAGCTAGTTTTTTGGCTAGCTATGAAAGTGTCAGCCATGTTGTGCCCAGGGGCTGGGGTAATTATCACAACAGAGCGCGGCAGAGGCCTCCAGGATAAATATGCTCACTGTCCCATTTGGATGATGACCAATTTGTTGATGTAAACAAACATACTGTACAGGCAAACTGCCCCAACCCCCAAATGCACATCTGTCTGGGGTCAGGATTAGCCTAGCTGGGACTCTATGGTATTATGTAGGCTACAGTAGGCTATTAACCATTCATGAGACACAGTACATACTGCAAAGTGACAGGATACACAAATTATCCACACATGTAAACATGTCATGCTGTAACGATGTACTGCGTCGCCCCTTTGTGTTAATGAAGCAGTGGAAGCAAGTGGAAGCATTTAGCAGTCATTTACAGCTCGATTCTGCTGAGAATACATGGATGCAAACTTAAAATTCAAACTAAGCTTTATTTGTCACATACTACATCATAAATGTACGAGTAGTGAAATGTTCTTCCTTTAGCTCCTAGACGGTGAACACACTGAACAATAGAGAAGTAAAAAAGAGGTAAAAAGAGAAAGTATAAAGCAATGCGTTATGTATCTAGATACAATATATAAAGTACTGTATATACTGTACATAGTATGTACACAAAGTGATGGATGCTGGGGGAGTAGGGGAGGTTGTGCAGTTGGATTAGATAGGAAGGGAGTTATATAATTCATCTGTAGGGCCTATTTGGTATGTATCCACAAGTATATAGTCTATACAAGTGTATATATATATAGACTGTAGTTCTATTTAATATAAACGGGCACAATAACTGCTCAGGGTGCATGTTTGTTGCTGGTTATGAGCAGCTGGGTTTGACACAGCTGGCGTTAGCCTAGTTTCATAAATCAATTAGCTACAGTAGCTAGACACAATGATTAGTCAATTAATGATCAGGTTGCCATTTCACAGCTTGGCTGGATTTATTACAGTATGATAAAGCAATCCCAGATCATTTGGGATGTCCATTCTTTAGTCGAGCACAGCAAGCAGAAGGGCTAAGTAATTGTTGTGCATTTACCTCAAACATGCTCCAGAGGACACGCTGGTAGTGCACTTTGGTAGCAAGGTTATTATAGTTAACGAAAACTAACTACAAAACGAAAACTAGGTGTGAAAAAACATTTTAGTTAACTGAAATAAAAATAAAAACTAGGCTTTACAAAAAAATGATAACTAACTAAAACTGTGTTGTGTGTTTACAAAACGAACTAAAATAAACTAAAATTAGAGAGAAAATGTCCTTAGTTTTACTCTTTTCATTCCATACATAAGCCTAGTATTTTGGGTGGATATGAAATCTATCCTTCATGTTTTCTTTAGCTGTGCCCCTGCGCAGAAGTAACCTGACGTGCGCCAGATGGTTTGTTTCACATGGAGGGAAACAACGCAAGCTTGTGAGATCAGGATGGTCTCATGACGCTAGCGCAGAAGAAAAAAAAACTAAAACTAATACTGAAACTAATAAAAACTAAACTAAAACTAAGCATTTTCAAAAAATAAAAACTAAACCAAACTAGCAAATCTGCCTTAAAAACTAATTAAGACTAAACTGAAATTGAAAACAAAAAGTTAAAACTATATAAAAATAAAATCGAATGAAAAAAGCAAAACTATTCTAACCTTGTTTGGTAGTGTGAGGGTTCAAATCACAAAGGCATGGTTTCTATGATAGACCCACAGACACCCCACCTATGGGCAGGACAAACAGTTGATGGCTGGACACATACATGACCTGTCCATACTATCTACTATATACTACTACTACTATATACTATCTACTGTACTGTAGTCTTCTCCAATCTATCCAACATTATTGAACAACCTAACCAAGAACCATACTGTTATCTACCCTCTGAAATACTGTACAAGACTAACTAATAATACTATACCTGTAGCCACAAAGCACCTAACTTCTACACCAACCTATGAGAATCCTAACGACAAGCAAGGAAGGTGAGGAAGCCGAGCCCCTGAGTGGAATGTACTACGCTTTTCCTGAGGCAGAAAGTAAATATTTTTGTGTACAAAGTAATATCTATTGGCAAGGGGCAAAATGAACTGTACATTGTACTAGAAATGCAGAGCAGTATTGACAATAGTGTTGCCAGGTGCTAGTTTGACTGTATTATACAAAATCACTATAATGGTATTCCTATTACCTAATACCTAGCTAATGAATAATTGATGTTTCATTAGAAGCTGATGCCTTGAAAGAAAGCAGGCTGAGTCCTGGAATAGAATGGAAGCTTTGGTATTTGAAATTCAAATGAGAGCCCCCTGCTTTGCTTCCTGGGTTCCAGTGTGACAATGTTGAATAGGTCCTGTGTCTCCTAATGAAGACAGGCCAGTGGATGGGCTCGCCCTGAATGCCCCAGACAGAAGACCACTGATTAGTTGTTTGTCTCTCTCTATGTGTGTTTGCGTGTGTATGTGTGCATATGTGTGTTTTTGTGTGTGTGTGTGTGTGTGTGTGTACCTGTGTCCCTGTGTGTGCCTGTGTGTGTGTGTGCACGCGCGTGTGTGTGTGTGTGCACGCGCGTGTGTGTGTGGTCAGTGACAGCACAGTACTTACCCCATATTCATCACACTCCTATAATGAAGTCACACAGGGCTTCTGAGTTGTGTCTGGAAATAAAAGAGAGACACGGAGTGAGAGGACACTGGCAGAGAGAGAGACCGATTTAGAGACGTGGGTGGAGTGAGCAAGAGAGGAGAGAGAGAGACTAGCACAGAGGAGGGAGAGAGACTAGCACAGAGGAGGAAGAGAGACTAGCACAGAGGAGGGAGAGAGAGACTAGCACAGAGGAGGGAGAGAGAGACTAGCACAGAGGAGGGAGAGAGAGTGGCACAGAGGAGAGAGAGACTAGCACAGAGGAGAGAGAGAGACTAGCACAGAGGAGGGAGAGAGAGACTAGCACAGAGGAGGGAGAGAGACTAGCACAGAGGAGAGAGAGAGACTAGCACAGAGGAGGGAGAGAGACTAGCACAGAGGAGAGAGAGAGACTAGCACAGAGGAGGGAGAGACTAGCACAGAGGAGGGAGAGAGACTAGCACAGAGGAGAGAGAGAGACTAGCACAGAGGAGGGAGAGAGAGACTAGCACAGAGGAGGAAGAGAGAGTGGCACAGAGGAGGAAGAGAGAGACTAGCACAGAGGAGGAAGAGAGAGACTAGCACAGAGGAGGAAGAGAGAGTGGCACAGAGGAGAGAGAGACTAGCACAGAGGAGGGAGAGACTAGCACAGAGGAGGGAGAGAGACTAGCACAGAGGAGAGAGAGAGACTAGCACAGAGGAGGGAGAGAGAGACTAGCACAGAGGAGGAAGAGAGAGTAGCACAGAGGAGAGAGAGACTAGCACAGAGGAGGGAGAGAGACTAGCACAGAGGAGGGAGAGAGAGACTAGCACAGAGGAGGGAGAGAGAGACTAGCACAGAGGAGGAAGAGAGACTAGCACAGAGGAGGTGGGGAATGAGAGAGAGAGAGAAGGAGAGAGAGAGAGAGAGAGAAGGAGAGAGAGGATAGAGAGAGAGAGAGAGAGAGATAGAGAGAGAATCTCTAGGCACGGGCCTTCTGTGGTCTGTTTCCCTCCACCATCTGTCATATCCTTTTCTAGTCGGGGAGTACTGGAGCAGGACCAGCATGCATTTCACCGGGGCAGGGCACTGCCTGCCATTCCAACACTGCTCATTACGGCCACTACTCCTCTCTCCCTCTCCCTCTCTCTCCCTGTGGCTGAACATTGCTTCTCACTTAACGCCACTGCCGCGCCCCGTTTTATGGACGGGCATGTGTCAGTCACTCCCAAGCTCTGGGGGTCTGCATCCATGTTGAAGCACTCCTACTGTACATCCCAGAGTGATGGACTGCCTTATTGTTGCCTTGTGTGTCTCACGCAGGACAGTATCTGATTATGATGAGCAGCTGAAATAGAACCGTCTTTGTTCCATTTCGTGAGTGGATGTTGAAGACCGCAGACTTTCCCCAGGCCGGATATTATGAATAGAGGGGCTGTTCTGTCCCGGGCTTTTGAAGACCGCTCTGACATGAGGAGGAGTTCATCTCCTGTGGTGGCTCTCAAACGTTTGGGTAGACGAGATAAGGGCAGGATATTAGTGTTGGAGGGGGAGACCGCCCGGCCGCACCGAGGTGTCAGCTGCGCTCTCCGTGAACTGAGAGAGAGATCAGACGCACACACATGCGCACACCTGCGTGTGCACACCAACGAGCACTAACGTGTACGCACGCACGCACAAGCGGGCACACACCTGCGTGTGCACACCTGCGCACAGACGAGTGTGTGCACTAACTCTCACACAAGCGCACACGCACGCACACACATACAGTCACACACACACTCACACACACACACACAGACCCTACCTACACCCAAACTCGGGACCTGAGAGAGAATATTCAGTGCTCAGAAGCTCAGGAACATGTTGCCTCATTTGTTATTCATTGCCTGGCATTGTGTTAAATGTCTTATTCATCGGTACCTTGTGATGCCTGTCTGTTTTAATGACTAATGAGGCTAATTATCCGATTGTGTTGACGGCGTAAATGACAGAACGAATGAAGCAGAGAATTTTCATAATGGAGAGTCTGGATTTCGTGGGAGACAGCTTTGAGGATAAGGGCATTTGAAAGGGTTTACATTATGCAAGACAACTGTTTCCTTTCCAATTAAGTATTATACATTAAGTTCTGACAATAACATGGGAGATGGAGTAGGTTAGGCACCTGAGAGACAACATCTTTGTTATTATTCCTCCGGTTGCTGAGAAAAACCAGGGGCTCCATCCAGTTAAAACCTTCAACAGAGATGTTCTGATTGTACTGTGAAGACAGTTTCAGCCTGTCTGTCTTCTCCCTCATATCCTGTTTAAACCTGGTAGACTTTCCAGCTTGTTTGTGGTTGACATGTTTGTGTTTGTGTGTCTCTCTGTGTGTTGGACGGCCGGTGTGTTAATGTCGAGAGGACGCTGGCGTGGAAAAGTCTGTTTTTATGTGTGATATCAGTGCCTACTTTCATCATCTACCATGTTTGTCTCTGTTATTGCCCCTATATGTAAAGCAACCTTGGGTTTTATGAAAGGCGCTATATAAAGGAAAGTAATAAAAATAATAATAATTATTATTATTATTAATATTATTATTTTCAATAGATGATGCCACAGGTTATGGCCCGGTGTTTGAGGAGCAGCCGGTCGACACCATCTACCCAGAGGAGTCACCCGAGGCCAAGATCACCATGAACTGTCGAGCGCGGGCCAACCCACCTGCCACATACAAGTAACATATGCTCTCTGCACCCCCCCTCCCTCAAATGACCCCTGCTGTGTGTACTGTCTGTCCCTTGTCTCTCAAGCCCCCCCCCCCCATGCTCAGGGCCAAGCCCGGAGGGTCCTTACATGCGACCTTGACCGACCTCCAAATAGAAGAGAATAGAGATAAAATAGAAGTGTGTGTTTGTGTACTGTATGTGTGGTTTTCAGTAGCGTGGTTTCTGTCATTAGCCTGTAGCAGATATGATATTTAAGCACTAGTCAACTCCTCTCACATCTGTCCTCATGCCAAATAGGCTACAGCAGGCCAGCAAATTCAATGCCGAACACACAAACAGCTATTATACACCTGCCATTTCATTGTGTAAATGTATAAATGATCACTGTTGTTAAAGTATGAAAATCATGTTTAAAAGCAATATGATGTACGGAAATATACAGTAGGCTACCCTGCACCCCCCCATTTAGCTTTAATAGTTACAACCCCGCGATGGCAGGTGGAGGCTGGACAAGTGGGACATCGACCTGGACGGGGACAACCACTACATGCTGGATGGGGGGAATCTGGTCATCAGCAACCCCATCAAGAATAAGCATGTTGGGAACTACTCCTGCATGGCCACCAACGAGTACGGCTCCATCATCAGCCACAAGGCCGCCATCCAGTTCGGATGTGAGTGACATGCCATCTTGTCATATTTAGCACTTAATGCAAATCTGTGGTCGGCCATTATTTTATTTTTTTTAGGATGGCAGCTAGAGCAGGTCATAGGGTCAGGTTCAGCGGGAGCTGACGGGGGTTGAGGGGAAATTGGGTTTAATGAGGTGTGGGGAAGCACGACATGGAGGGCTGTTAACGAAACTGAAAATCTCAGTGTCTTTTTCTTCATTCTCTCTCTCTCTCTCTCCCATCTATAGATCTGGATTTCTTCTCTTCAGAGGAGAGAGAGGCGGTGTATGTGAAGGAGGGACAGGGGGCAGTGTTGCTCTGTGCACCTCCACCACACTACCCAGGTCAGTGGCTAACGCTAGCTACGCTACCGTCTCCTGTAGCATAGCCTTAGCATCAGCATAATGGTACATGTGCTCAATGTGTCATTATGTCAGGCTATTGTCTCATGGAAAACAATGAAACCCTGCCCCCTGCTGGTGTGTGACGGTACTTCTACAGTACATGTGGTGAGTGGTTTGTCTCTGACATATCATTTCACAGGCTATAATGTTCTCATGCTGTAGCCCTGAGCTGAGTCTGGCCTAGTCTCGGTGCCGGGCTGTGTATGACACGACAAAAACACCATGGCGCTTTGTACTCTTTGCTCATTTTGTTCTATATTCTTCATCAGAAATGTGTTTTGACTAATCCCTCCGTGTGTGTGTGTGTGTGTGTGTGTGTGTGTGTGTGTAAGAAAGTGAGTGTGTTTGTGTATGTCCTGGTTTTCCACTCTATTTCATTACCTTTGATTATCCTTAAACAAAACTCTTTATCAAAGCCGAGCTACAGCATACTGTACAGCATCATTTTGTAGTCATGGTAATGCAAATCCATCAAACCAAACCGATCTGAAACCATGGTTACGTCTGCTGCAGAGAGCTTGTCCTTTTAGCGTCGTCAGCGTTTTCCAGCAGGACTGTCAAAAGTCATTAATAATCTCCTAAAACTTGCTTACTGTAAGTAATGAACTCCTCCAACACCAAATAAAAAGCATTTGCTATTTATTACCTCCACCCAGGATGAAGTCCAGGGGAGGAGGTTATGTTTTCCCTGCCATGTATTATTTAGTTTGTTAGTTAGTTAGTTAGTTAGTTAGTTAGCTAGTTGGCTAGTTAGTTAGTTAGTTCATTAGTTAATTAGTTCATTAGTTCATTAGTTCATTAGTTTGTAGTTCGTTAGTTCGTTTGTTAGTTAGTTTGTTAGTTGGTCAGCAGGATTATGCAAAAATTGCCGGACCGATTTTCATGAAACGCGCTGGAGGGGTATAGCATGGGCCAAAGAAGAAGCCATTACATTTCGGAGCAGATCCGAATCACGGGGCAAATCCACAAATTATTTTTCACTTTCGTTAACCTTGCCAGATAGACCAGACCGGCACACAAGGGTAGCCTAGCAGTAGAATATATTACTGCTGTTGGTCCTGTCTTATCTAGAGAACAGGCCAAGAGCTCCTATTGGCTGCTCATAAACTGCAACAGTGATGCATCAGCAGTATATTTTTGACATGTGTCTCCTAAGAATCCCGACTCTAATATCACTGGACATGCATCATGTGTGGAGGTCTGCTCTCTCCGACTGCCCTTCTGCTATTTCACGTCATTTAAACTGAGACGTCAATGGCAGCTCTTTTTCAGCCGGTTCCCTGGGTTCAGCTTCAGGTTGGCATTCCAGCACTCTGACTGAGAGCTCCAGGATTTCCACTCTCTCCCCATCTCTCTCTTTCCCTAACTCTCTCTCCCTCTCTCTCTCCCTCCTTTTCTCTCTCTCCCTCTCTCTCTCTCCCTCCCTCTCTCTCTCTGTTTCTCTCCCTCCCTCTCTCTCTCTCCCTCCCTCTCTCTCTCTGTTTCTCTCCCTCCCTCTCTCTCTCTCTCCCTCTGTTTCTCTCTCTCCCTCTCTCTCTCTCCCTCCCTCTCTCTCTCTGTTTCTCTCCCTCCCTCTCTCTCTCTCCCTCTCTCTCTCTCCCTCCCTCTCTCTCTCTGTTTCTCTCCCTCCCTCTCTCTCTCTCTCCCTCTGTTTCTCTCTCTCCCTCTCTCTCTCCCTCCCTCTCTCTCTCTGTTTCTCTCCCTCCCTCTCTCTCTCTCCCTCTCTCTCTCTCCCTCCCTCTCTCTCTCTGTTTCTCTCCCTCCCTCTCTCTCTCTCTCCCTCTGTTTGTCTCTCTCCCTCTCTCTCTCTCCCTCCCTCTCTCTCTCTCTGTTTCTCTCCCTCTCTCTCTCTCTCCCTCTCTCTCTCTCTCCCTCTCTCTCCCATCAGCTGAGTTGTCTTTCCGCTGGATGCTCAACGAGTTTCCCATCTTCATCCCGCTGGACAAGCGGCGCTACGTGTCCCAGACCACAGGCAACCTCTACATCTCCAAGGTGGACTCGTCCGACAGCGCCAACTACTCCTGCTTCGTCTCCAGCTCCGCCATCGCCAAGAGCGTCTTCTCCAAGTTCATCCCCCTCGTCCCCTTGGCTGAACGTCAGTGCTGCACCTCCCTCTGTCGTGATATTTTGTGTTTGTGTTGATAGGGATCAGTTTCAGCAAGATGGCCGTCAAATCATCCAATGTCATGTGTGCACTGTTTGTTTAATCTCAAAGGTCATCCAGGTCACGGTTCTGGATATCAATTGTTCACTCTTTAAAAGTTGCTGTCGCCCTCATCTCATGACCAGAGAGCAGCTCCTCATGTTGTAGATACTGCCCAGATAGCAGGCGGATGTGTAATGATTCTGGGCCATATATGGGCCGGAACTAAGCCACAAGGGCCAGATCTGGCCTGTATATGGCCCAGATCCGCCTGCTATCTGGGAAACCCTGACTAGGAGCTGGGGATGCAGCAGGAGAGAACGCCAACGCTTTCTCCAGAGCAAGCTTATTATAGTTTTATTAAGCTTATTAAAACTAACTAAAAAATGAAAACTAAACTGTGAAAAAGCATTTTAGTTAACTGAAATAAAAACTAAAAACTAGGCTTTACAAAAAAATGATAACTAACTAGAACTGTATTGTATGTTTACAAAACTAACTAAAATAAACTAAAATTATAGACAAAATGTCCTTAGTTTTAGTCTTTTTCATTGTATACTGTACATAAGGCTAGTATTTTGGGTGGATATGACATCTATCCTCCATTTTTTTCTTTAGCTGTACCCCTGCGCAGGAGTAGCCTGATGTGAGTCAGATGGATTGCTTCACACAGAGTGAAACAACGTGAGCTTGTGAGCATTTTCTAGCATTTTCTAAAAATAAAAACTAAAATAAACTAGCAAACCTGCTTTAAAAAACTAATTAAAACTAAACTGACATTGAAAACAAAAAGTTAAAACGATATACAAATAAAAACTAATGAAAAAAGCTAAACTATTACAACCTTGCTCCAGAGTCAGGCCACAGCTGAAGTATTGAGAGAGCCTTTTGTTTACTTGATGTTTGTGTGAGTTTGGTAAGCATGTCGGGTAGGAGGGAAAGAAACCCTGAAAAGACGCAGGCTGCTGTGTCCCTGGGCCTGGACCAGAGTCCATGAATCATTCTTTGTGTGTGTTCACCCCACCTACTTGCTAGTTCACAATGTTACCTACCACAAGCCTGGCCCCGATGGAGGTTCAGACACTAGCTACGGAGCATGTGTTTGCTAGGGCCAATCAGAGAACACCTCAGGGAACTCCTGCTCCCTCATGCAGATGCTGTATTATCACTATGTAACTATGAGACCATGGGTGCATGTGACTGTTAGCTTTTGTAGATGTGTGCGTGTGCATGTACTGTGTGTGTGTGTGTGTGTGTGTGTGTGTGTGTGGCACCATGTGTGTGATGCACTGTAATAACCCGCCTATGGTACTTGAGTACAGTATAACATTCGTATGGTGCCTCCAACTGAACACAGCATGTGTCTGAACACAAGTGTACACAGCGCTAACATGTTGCTGTGGCTTTGCCTCTGAGGCAGAAGGGAGGTTTGGTAAACATGTGACATGTCCGGCCTCCGCTGGTTCTCTCTTCTGCATCAGGCCCTATCAGGAAGTATCCCGCTGACATCAAGGTCAAGTTCTCGGACACCCACGCACTGCTGGGCCAGAACATCACCCTGGAATGCTTCGCTCTGGGAAAGTGAGTCTGGCCGTGGCCCGGCGCACAGCTGGTATCTGTTAGAGCTCGTGTTTGTTGTAAAAGAAATGTCTTGTTTATGGTAACGGTACTGGACGTGTTGAAATGTTGTATTGTACCGGTGTCTTGTGGGTTCCCGTGGGGGAGGGGCCATGTGTATGGCAAGACACGCAAGTCACATGAATCATTCATTCAGTCATTCAGCCGTCTAGGGGAAAGACAAGCTTACTTGAAAAATGAAACCAGACTCTTGCTTCAGAAATGTCGATACAGTACGCTGCACCTCATACTGTAATAACATAAGTTATACTTTTAATAAGTTAATAAGTTAAGTTAATATTTTTTTTAAAGATATTTTTAAGGCATTTCTGCTTTATTCTGATAGGACAGTGTAGGAGAGAGAGAGAGAGAGAGAGGGAGAGAGGGAGAGAGAGAGAGAGGGAGAGAGAGAGAGACAGACAGGAAAGGTGGGAGAGAGAGAGAGAGAGAGAGAGAGAGAGAGAGAGAGACAGACAGGAAAGGTGGGAGAGAGAGAGAGAGAGAGAGGGAGAGAGAGAGAGAGAGAGGAGAGAGAGAGAGAGAGAGAGAGAGAGAGAGAGGGAGGGAGGGAGAGAGAGAGAGAGATAGAGAGAGAGGGAGAGAGAGAGAGAGAGAGAGAGAGGGGAACACATGCAGCAAAGGGCGTGGGCCGGATACAGCAGTAATGCAGACCAATGAGTGTGTAACACCAAACCTCCCGCCCCCCCCCTCTGCTCCCCCCCCCTCTCCTCTTCTCCCCCCCCCCCCTCCCCCCCCCCTCCCCCCCCCCCCTCCTCCTCTCCCCTCCCCCCCCCCCTCCCCCCCTCTCCTCAGCCCCATCCCCCAGATTCGCTGGAGGAAGCTGGACGGAAAGCTGCTGTCCAATCACGAGGTCAGCATGGCGGGGGCCCACCTCCACCTGTACCACGTGCAGTACGAGGACGAGGGCACCTACGAGTGTGAGGCGCTCAACTCGAAGGGGAAGGACTGGCACAGGGCCCGCCTCTTCGTAGAAGGTGGGGATGTGACCTAGTCCACGTCGCCGAACCCAGTAGCCTATCAGCACCACACCGCCACATTCTTCTTCCTCATTCCATCCTTTCTTTCCCACCCATGAAAATATATATCCATAGTACATATCCATGGTCATACTCTTGCAATTAGCTATTGCTCGTTAGTGCACAGCTAACTTTATACACAGCGTTCATTATGAACAACCTTCTGGTGCTGATGTGAGTCAGCAGTCAGAGATGATAGAGGCACGTTCAGAGCTTCTCAAGTAAGTGAACACGGTCAGTACTGAAATGTTGCTTCAAAGCCTCTGGGTCTCATTCCATGCAGTTAGATCTCCACAGATCTAAGGCGATCGATGTCTGTTTGATGTACATTACAACTAGGCTATGTAGCCATGGTCCTAGATTGTAGATATTCTCCAGTTTGGTAAGTTTCCCCTCTGTGCTAAACCTAATGCTTAGTAACTCATCCCCTGTCCCCCTCCTGTCCCCCTCCTGTCCCCCTCCTGTCCACCCCTTGTCCACCCCCTGTCCCCCTCCTGTCCCCCTCCTGTCCCCCTCCTGTCCCAGCCTTCCCTGAGTGGGTGGAGCACATTAACAGCACAGAGAAGGACATCAGCAGTGACCACACCATGTCCTGCGTGGCCAGCGGCAAGCCCAAGCCCCACGTCCACTGGCTCAAGAACGGCTACGCGGTAACACCCCTCACTGCGCACACACACACACACACACACACACACACACACACACACACGCACACACACACACACACACACACGCACACACACACACTCAAAGTAGCCGTCGGCGCCAGAGCTAAAGTAGTTTTGTCCAGTCCAGAGCGAAATTGTTATGAAATTCGCTCTATGTAGAGCGATTCAATAGATTAAATACATTTAGTTTTAGCTGGAAGGAAAGTTGTGATATACGGTTCGGAGCACACTGGGTACGCTCGAGGAAGCGTCTCTACATCCTGAGAACGCGGCGCATGCCAGTGCCGGGCTGTGTAACTGCCTTAGCAACCGTTGCCGAGCGCCCGCCCTCTGAAAGAGACCCGTGAGAGAAGACGCAGGCGGCGGCGGTTACTATGGCAACGTTTGATGTGACGGAGCTCGACATGCATCATTACGTATTAATGAAGCGTTCGTCGAGTCAAATGAAGTCTTTGTGCTGCTCAGGGATGTCATTGTTGTAGTGTCTGAAAATGTAATTTAATGTAATGTATTGCTTTATAAATGTTCTTAGCCGGTAGACAAACATACTCCTGGAGCTTGCTCCATCGCCTTGTTGAGAGGGGTCAGGGAAGAATTTTTACAGCTCACTTATCTGGCCCCCGGGTGATACTGTTTTTTGCTTCCCTCTGGAATATGTAGAGAGTGGGTCGTATGCCCACCTCCCTTGTTCTCTGTAAAGCGCATTGTGTTGCCTCTGGGTATGAAATGCGCTATACAAATAAAGCTTTGATTGATTGATTGATAGTGTGTGGTTCGCCGTGAAAGCTCATTGTTGTGGACTAACACTCTGATGTGCTTCATTGAGATACAATACAGTATCTACAGTAAGAGGGACAGTTATTCTGTGAGGGAAAGTTGTTCTGTGATACTGAATTGCAAAAACAAAACAACAACGACATTCTTAAAAAGGGATGTTTTTGCCATACATGACTGTATACATCATTCCTCACAGTATGACAAGCACGAGCTCAAGTTCAAAGGGCTGATGTTTGACGACTCAGGGATGTACCAGTGCATAGCAGAGAGCCGCCATGGGGTCATCTACGCCAACGCAGAACTGCGCGTGATTGGTGAGTCAAAGCACCGACCTCACCGCGATTGGCTCGGCTCAAACAGTCTCCAGAGTGACTTGGCTAATTGGACTAATTAAAACAGGGATGTGTCTGTTTTTATCTAGGCTGACAACTTGGCATTGCAATTTCAGAAACAAAGACAGCGTAACCTTTGACTAAAGAGCTTGTGTTTCAGAGCGGTGCTATGATGCTGTAGGTTACAATATGTCTCTGTGGAAAATAACCCTGAAGCACGAACAGTAACCCTGGCGAGTGTGAATCCTGCTGCCCCTCCCCCAGCCTGCGCCCCCACGTTTGAACACAGCCCAGTGAGGAGGGTCCTGGCGGCCAAGAACGGACGAGTGGTGATGGAGTGCCGACCCAAGGCTGCTCCCAAGCCCGTCTTCTCCTGGAGCAAAGGAACTGAGCTGCTGTACAACTCCACCAGGTCAGTCAGTCGACCAGCCGGTTCGTCAGTCAACCAGCCGGTCAGTCAGCCGACCAGCCGGTCAGTTGGTCAGCCAGCCAACCAGCCAGCCAGCCAGCCAGTGAGTCAGCCAGCCAGTCAGTCAGCCAGCCAGTCAGTCAGTCAGTCAGTCAGTCAGTCAGCTGGTCAGTCAGTCAGCCAGTCAGTCAGTCAGTCAGTCAGTCAGTCAGTCAGTCAGTCAGTCAGTCAGCCAGTGAGTCAGTCAGTCAGTCAGCCAGTGAGTCAGTCAGTCAGTGAGTCAGTGAGTCAGTCAGTCAGTCAGTCAGTCAGTGAGTGAATCAGTCAGTGAGTCAGTCAGTCAGTCAGTGAGTCAGTCAGTGAGTGAATCAGTCAGTCAGTCAGTGAGTCAGTCAGTCAGTCAGTCAGTGAGTGAATCAGTCAGTCAGTCAGTGAGTCAGTCAGTCAGTCAGTGAGTCAGTCAGTGAGTCAGTCAGTGAGTCAGTCAGTGAGTCAGTCAGTCAGTCAGTCAGTGAGTGAATCAGTCAGTGAGTCAGTCAGTCAGTCAGTCAGTCAGTCAGTCAGTAAGTGGGCAAGCCCCTTTAGCTAACCTACAGCAGCTTTCCGGTGATCTCTTTCTACAGTAGTTAGCACCCTGATGATGTCATTTGATCATAATGTTCACTCAGGTGTGCGAGACACTTTTCCTTCACTGAGAATCCTTCCCAGCAGTGTGTCTGTTCTTGCATCATGCAACAGTATGTTGATGCTCTGAGAAACATACTGTATTATGTGTTAGTAAGAGACTATGTACAAAACACTGCAGTGGTCAAATACCATTTTATTTAGCTTATAGGAGGGACAAAAGAATGTTACCTTGGCTCGAAAAAAGTTAGTCACGTAGGGATCCCCTGATGAAGGCAAACTGTGCCGATACGCGTCAGGTCATCTGTCACATCGCAGAGCCAATTCAATAAAGGCTTTTCAAATTTCATACTTGGAGATCGAGCGCCTTGTACTTTTTTGAGTAGCTTAGTTGACTTTTTTCTCCCATTTTATTTTGTTTTTGCATTACACTCAATCTGGGTCTATAAACCCCAGGTTATGACAAATGCAGTATTTATTCATGATATTGTCGTCACATACAATACATTTCCATTTCATAAAGCTTTTAGTAGATACATTTTGTTCAATTACATTTTGTTCAATTGTTCGTGATAATCGATTCTGAACATTGTGAAACGGAATCGAATCGATACCCAGCCCTATCTCCAAGGGACACCAGGGAATTCCAATAGGTCAGCTTTGTCTGCTAAATCTGGTCAGTCTCAAATAGGTCCAATTCCATATTACCCTCGTTCTGTTTCTGCAGGGCAGCCTCGGCAGACTTCAAGTCTTCCTTCCCGAACCTGTCTTGACTCCATAGGCCTCAGCTCAGCCTGAGTAACTCCACATACAGTAGAACAGTTCATTGAGGGGGCGCCCCGAGCTACGTGCTGGCGTGCTTACCATGTAAAGGCTAGTCCTTTCTGCAGCGGTGTGGGTTCGAATCCGGCCCACGTCTTCCCCTCTCTCTCTTTCTCCCACCTCTGTCTGTCACCTACACATGTCTGTCACCTACACTGTCCTATCCTAATAAAGCAGAAATGCCTTCAAAAATATCTATAAAAAAACAACAACAACAAGAGTTCATTGAGTCAGTACAGACATTCTAAATGGACTCATTCACCTCGTTCTCTCTTTGGGAGGCACCTGGCTCTCACCTGGCTCTCAGCCTTACCCTTAGAGCTCCGGTGGTGACAAGCAGTGGACACGTCAGGCTGGCAAGACCCTGAAATGCTACTTTCAGCTGCACCCCTCTTTCCCCTCTCTGACTCTGCTCTCCCCTGTCTGGCCCTCGGCTTCTGAAGTGACGCCATTTTCTGTCTCCTCCCCGGTCCTCAGCCCCAGTCAGGCTGTAGACCACCAACACCAGCAGGACTAGTCACCCTCATGCTTGGATGTGACTAGGTATGGTTCCAAGACGCCCCTCGCAAGAACTTTATACACCTGTATCGTTAATTATTCATCATATCCATGCATCTTAAAGGGTGTGCTGCCCTAGCCAGCCAGTTACGCCAAGAAATGGCAGGACAACATGGTGAGGAAATGTTTAAGCAAGCTGTTTACTTTGTGGGAATTTTTTATTTTTTATTTTATTTCACCAGGGGAGCCCATTGAGACTAGGGTCTCATTTTCACTGGTTCCCCTGATTACAAATCATACATCATCAATCAAATAAATACAAAAACATCATATATTAACACAGTAAAATTGATCAAATAGGGGGTTGCAGGTGGTCTACTGCTGACGTTGTGGGTGGGGGGGGGGGTTGCAGGTGGTCTACTGCTGATGTTGGGGGGGGGTTAATAGTCCAGCAGGGGTAGCAGGTAGTCTACTGTGTGCGTATGTGTTTGCGTGAGTGAGTGTGTGTGTGTGTGTGTGTGTGTGTGTGTGTGTGTGTGTGCTATACAGCAGCTATTCCTCCACTAGCCTCCATTAGCTCTTTGGCACGGCGGCGTGGATGTGTGTGCTGGTCAGGAAGCGCTGCTCTGGCCTCTGCTCCCTGTCACAGGCTGACGTTAAAGGTACCCAATGTAGTTTTTGACCACTAGTATGCGCTCTAGAGCAAATTTGAGAAGGTGTTCCCCAAAAATCAGTGTTGGGAAGGTTACTTTAAAAAGTAATCCCTTACAGTTACAAGTTACTTGTGAAAAATTGTAGTCAGTAACGTAATCCGATTACCACAATTTAAAAGTAAAGTAAGGGATTACTTTCAGTTACTTTTGGATTACTTTAAATAAAATGTACTGTGTATTTCACCAGATATAAAATGTACTGTGTATTTCACCAGAAATCCTACATTATTTATTATTTTTCTGTGTTCTAGAGCTGACAACATAGCTAAACAGCAGTTGCCCAGCGCCCGCCCAGTTAGAGCAAGTGTTAATGCCAAGAGGTTAGGGTGCGTGTCATCTAAGAGGTTAGGGTGCGTGTCATCTAATAGGTTAGGGTGCTTGTCATCTTGCCTTGGCTAGTTAATTGCAGTCTGCAAAACACGAACCTCGTTGCTAATGTAGCTAACGTTAGGTGTAAACGTCGGAGCCAGCTCTAAACTCCAGCTCTAATACATTCTAAGCAGCTGTGATTGGCGCTATTCAGCTATACAGCGTGCCAGTGGACACACAGCCTTATATATTATGGATAAAGCACCCACTGACCAGTTTTCCCAGGCAGTTAGTTATAGCTCTTGAATAATGGTGCGTTCGTTTATAACTGGGAGGTGGCAAATTGCGACTTGCTACTAGGAATGATTAAATAAAACGCTGCATGAACTCGCACTTCCTCGTCGCAAATTCGGATATGTTTCTCAGCCCCCAGTTGCCGGCTGATGTCAATATAATATCATATCATCATCGTATCATTCGCTATAGCTCGAATGCACACAGGTCGGAGGTAGGTATTTTGCCACCTCCGACAACAAACAAACGCACCATAACACCGACAGGCACTATTGAGTGAAAATAATCTGAATGGGCGCTTGGGTCTGGTTTTCTGGTTGAACATTAGTGCTATACTGTAGAAGCCTACTGCTAGCTAATTTAGCTGTCAGTGGAAGTAAGGTTAACGTTAGCTACCCTTAGCTACCGGCAAATGTTTTTTCAGGTTGGACATTGAGTCCTTGGCCGTCGAGGCAGGTGGCTGGGAGGCATAGTTTACACTGTGCTGTAATATTGTGGTTCTGTGACAGGTAAATAAAAAAAATGCTGGTATTTCCAGGATTTTTATGCACATTGCGGTATTTCTGCCATGATGCCCGTGCTGCTCGCTGTCTGTCTGGCAGCTGTGGTTCAACGAGCACATCAGTGGGAATCTTGTTGGTGCGCTGCGCGCAATTGGTATTAGGCTACTAGCCTACTTCTTTTTTCTTTTTTTTTAAGCTATTTTGTAAAACTGATGAGGAGGCGAGGGGTGATTGTAATCACGCCTGTAATCCTCGTTAATAAGCAAATGTAACTGTAATCTAGATTACATATTTTAAATTGTACTGTAACGGATTACAGTTACTGTTTTTTTGTAATCTGATTACGTAACGGCGTTACATGTTTACAAGGTATGAAAGACATTCAAGTGATTGAACATGTTTATTAGACCATATCATTTCGCAAATAAACAAAGAACGGATTGTTTTGATTCACGTTTCGTTGGGTACCTTTAAGCCCGCTCTGAAGCTCATCACACGGGACGCCGTCTGGCTGGCTGAGCCCTGCCCTCCACTCCTGGCTGACTAAACAAGGCTAATTGCCCAGCGCTGACCCCTCCGTGCCCCCTAGGGGGGGGGGGGACCACGGAGGAGGAATGCTAGACTACTCACCGCCAGGCTTCTGGCCCTCAACACCTTTCTGAAGTATAGGGAAAAGACTGAGTGACCTGGGTTAAATATACTGGGTTAAATATGACCCGGGTTAAATATTGTGAGAATTAGATGTAGCTAATTGCTTTTGCATTGCCATACATGGAGGTACTGTACTATGTGCCTTACCAATACCACATTGCACATTTAACAGGGTTCTATTGGGAGTCAAAGTCCTATTTAGAACCCAAAATTGGGCTCTATAGTATCTGGAACCTCCCTCTACAGGGAAAATGGTTCTACATGGCACTATTTCTTCTCAGAGCACTGTGCACTGCAACTATAAAATGCCCCTTGCCGGTATTTGGTTGTCTGTTATCCGACACGCTCGTGTGCCTGTTCACCCCCAGGGTGTTCATCTGGGAGGACGGCAGTCTGGAGATCCTGAACGTGACCCGGGCGGACGAGGGCCAGTACACCTGCTTCGCCGAAAACGACCGGGGGAAGGCCAACAGCACGGGCTCCCTGTCCATCACAGGCAAGCTGCCGCCATTACCGTCACTGTACCTGTCACATGTCACATGTCCCTGTCACATATCACTGTCCCTGTCAATGTACCTGTCACATGTCCCTGTCACTGTCCGTGTCTTCTTGGACACCTGGGTTTCCAGCACTCCTCGGGGGGAGGCATGCGTCTCTCCTCAAGGCCAAACATAGGATGATTAATCCAGATTTGAATGCCAACACATATTCCCTTGTTCAGCCAAGCAGTTGGTTTATAGCCTGGCTTCGCCAGACCCAAATCGCAAAAGTGCAAAGGATCTGGGAATTCTCTGTTCATTTTCGATTTCCAAGGAGCATTATCAACGAGCGGGCGCAGACCAAAATTCCTCTGGACGCAATTTAATAGACCTACAACCAATCAGAGCAACTAAACATGGGCTAGCCATCGTATCAAGTGGGTACAGTCATCATATCAAACCCGCCCCATATTAGATAAACAGTGGTGATTGGCCCGGTCCAGAACAGACCAAGTGGAAACCAGTCTGAAGGGGAGCGTTACCT